>NW_010973177.1:1343222-1375643 GCF_000737465.1 Haliaeetus leucocephalus | reverse complement strand
TCATATGTTTGAGTTAAGGCCCAACCATGGTGCAATTCAGGGTTAAACATGATACATTGTCCTTTAAGGAGGACCATTACTCCATAGTTTCACTATGCAAGCAGTGTGTTTCTCTTGCAGTGAAGCATTTACTAACTTTAAAGCTAGTTCTTGCCTCTTACAGGGACAGTTTCTCTCATACATGTTAACAGATTTCAGATGAACTCATGCCTTTTTAGATTAGGAAACTCGGATTTTAATGTGCAAAGATTTATTCCAACATTCCTCACAGACTTCTAAAATTTTATTTGTAGTTTTGATAAAACATGAAAAAAGCTTAAGCCTATATTCTGTCAGGATTATTTCTGAACTCTACTCGAGCATGTTTATCATACATCTTCTGTCTGATAGACAATACTCTCCAAAAAACCCTTTGAAGAATTTTAAGAACCAAGACAAAGTTTTTTATTATTTTCTTATGCATTTATCAAGGCTAGTAGAAAAAATTAGATTTGTTGACTACCTGAAGGATTCTTGCCCATCATGTCTCTCAAAGAGTGGCTATCCATTGCAATGTTTCTTGGTGGTGGTTTGGGTGGGCTAGGGTTTTTTTTTGTTGTTTGGCTGGTTGGGTTTTCTGGGGGGGTAGGGGGAGGGGGGGCAGGAGGTAAGGAGCCTATGAGTTGTAGTGGTGTCAAACTCAGCCAGAAGCACAGTGTTTATCTTGAGGGTGTGAAAGACAAGATGCTAACTGCAATACTACTTACTTAGAAAAACAAATGCTACCTGAGACTATGAGCTTTTAACCTTGGGGTGGACATGACCTGAATACCCAAACTGAGCCAGGTCTCACCAGCTGAGAACACCCCATACCAACGTTGGAACAATAGAAGATTTACCCTTCAGTGACACCAGGCGTATAACCACAGCCAGAACCGCAACCACACAGAATCCAGGATAAACCCTGCCACATGGCACAGGACATCGGCTTAGAATGATGAAGACTAACACACCACTGGCCATACATCTGTAGCACCTAGACAGAACAAGCACAGACTGATCCTGCACAAGACAAGTACATACCAATTACGTGAGCAGTAGCAACTGATTAGCCCACCCCTTAACATGAGTAATTTGACTGGTCTACATAATTGTATTGTAACATATATAAACCTTGCTTTCCTTTGTACTGGGGTCACCCATGCATTAGGCTGGGGCACCACTATATGCATAGCTAAAATATAAAAGAGTAAATTCCCTTGGTAATTCCACGCAAAGCATCCTTGAGTCTGTCCTTGGCTGATGAAGAACTAACTTTTACAAGGGTCAGGTAAGGGAACAGAGAGCACCTGCGTGCAATCTAGCATGCATTCTATTACTTCAGGTTAACTTGGTAACAGAAAACCACCTACCACCTTCATATGCAGTGTGGCTCACATTAGTGAGCTAAACATGTTTGTCCCTCTCGGATCAGACAAGGGCATATGAAGATTTGAAGCTCTGCAAAATTCAATTCTTTGAGGAAATGAAACTGCAGGTATTTCTTGAAAGCCACTCTCTGCTTTTGCAAAGCTTTTCCCAAGTAATTTTAATATTGTACAGACAGATCATTTTAGCAGAGGAACATTTTAGTCTAGCTCTTTGAAGATGTGAGAAATTCAGAAACTTATGAAATACTCTACTGCGAGGTAGGCCAGCCATCTACTTTCTGAAGTGTTACAACATTTTGTACTCAAATATTTCTCCTGTCACACAGTTTTATAGATTACATCTGTATTTCAAATTCAGGATCAGGGTACCTTCTGCTGAGTTTGCGATACACTGATATACTTCCTTGAGACATTCCTTTTTACAGTGTTCACAATAAAGTGGTCAGTCCTAATTATTCTGGCCAGCAGTAAGGGACAGTACTTGGTAATCATTTGTGTGCAGTACAGAGAAGTGATTGTCAATTTCGATTGTAAATGGAACAGTACATTCTATTGCACTGCGCTATGAAGCACAGTGCAGTCTGTTAGAAAATAAGGCAGTGATCATGTAGTGACCATGTAGTGTAACTATGACCTGAGCTACGACTATGATCTGCTATTGAGTAACCTGTCGGATAAATACACCACTTCAGACAATACATTATAGTAAAGAAATGAGCATTCTCTCCAAATATCAAACTAATTATCTAGTACATACAGGATTGTCCCCACTACAAAATTTTCCAAAGTCATTATTACTTTTTGCTTAAGAATGTCCTAACACATTGTGGTAGAAAGATGACATGCTGGATTTGTTGTGTGACTACGTTTATCCCAAAACTTTACATATACAGGTGGTTCAAGCATGAGAGATCTAAATATTTGCAAATAGTACAGAGAGATGCACACAACAGTGGGGTTTTATTTGTTTGTCTGGGGCGGGGAGAGGTGTTTGATTCTGTGGGGTTTTGTCTGGTGGGTTTTGGTGTTTGTTGTTTTTTTGGTTTGGGTTTTTTTTTGTTTGTATGTTTTGGGTTGGGGTTTTTTTGGGGGGGGGGGGGGGAGGCGCTCTTTAAGATCACAGATTCAGCAGTAGATTTCTTCCAGCAAACTGAGCAACCCCGATATCCTTCTAGTTTATGCTGGTATTGTCAGTAGTAGGCAAGATTCACATTCACAAAATTTTAAATAAATACAAGCAAATGATAACGCATGATTTAGAATAGATGTAAAACACAACATGAGAAAAATGAAGGTAGCTACGTCAGTAGCTGTTCCACACAGCCAAACTCAGCAGAACAAGTGGAAATCCAACAGCGAGACACTCTCCTGAACTGCATCTTTATGATGAGCCCCCCTAGGGGTCATAGTACTCCCACTTTAATTGACTAAGAAAATTACTAAACTATATGTAATAAGCCAACTTTTAGTAGAGACAACAAAAGCTTTTGTCTTGGCTTTCATGTGAATTAGAGCAGGCCCTAGGTGAATATTTCTATGTTTATTTCCTCTGCAGGTTTTTTAATAAAAATCTCTGCCTTCCAAAAGGTAAAAATATTATTTAATCTTTTGGGGGTATTAAAATTCAAAGCAAACATCAAATTCACATTTGCACAGTTAAGAACCTACAGAACTAATCTGAAGTATTCTCCTGCTGACACTGCTATGCTGTGAGAGTCTATAATGTACTAAAGTGTATATTTTTGTACTCTAATTGTTAACACAGGTGTGTACCACTGACATCCATCTTCAACTTTACTTATTGTTTGCCTTTGACTCACTTGAAATGTAAGTATAGGCAGAAAAGAAATCCTCAGGAAAAGGGAGAGAAATTTAATTGGCATTCTTTTTAAATATTTAATCTGTGTGTGATGCACATTTTGGAAGAAAATGGGAATTTATGGCCAGAGTCTTACTACATATATTACTCCAATATAAGAGAGATAATGCAGAACTCCATACTCCCAATTCTTGTTACATTTCAAGGATATTATACATCAGCTAGTTCTAACACTTCACATCTGACTATAAAATTGCTTAGCCCCACACACTTATCCTGAGACTAAGATTATTCAACAGAGCTTGGTATCAAACAATTCCACACTTTGGAAAAATCCAGCTATCCATTTTGATGTCAGAAGGGGAACTGAGCTCTTTGCCAATAGTATTGCCAACTGGCATGCTGACCTGAAACAATTTGCCAAGAGTCATCACTCAGTTATCTCCCTGAAAAACACCTAAATTTTGAGGTTTTGATTACACTATTTGTGATCTGTTCTCTCAGACTGCGGGAGAAATTCATCACAGATTGATAGGATTGAAGGGACTCAAGAAATCTTACTGTTTATCCTCCTGCAAAGCAGAATCAGCTATACCTGCAATTCTTCATGACAGATACTTTTCTAACCTGATCTCAAAAAGTCTCCAAAGTTGGCAGCACGGCTGCATATTTTCTAGCAGTTCATTACAACAGCCCTTCATTTTTAGTGGTTCTTCCCGCTGCAATTGCCTAATATGAGTTTCCCTAGCCACAAAGTTAAGTCATTGCTTTGCAATCCACACCTGATGAGTAGGGAAAACATTCTTCTTCTATGTGGCCACATATAGAAGATACTATACGTATTGCATCCCATCCCACAAACTCTTTTTAGAGCATAGAAACGTCTACTTGACCAGACTGCAGCAGACCAAGCAGCCAACCTCCATAGTATTTTCTTTCCAATAGCAGCCAGCAACACATGGGTTTGAAAAATCCTGCAAGAGCTGAATATGGAAAGAGACTTCCCTCATACTATTCCCCAAGATTTCAGCAACCGCAGTCCAGAGCTTCTTGATATTACCTTCAAGATTATTTTTTTTAAACCTGTTCATGCTTTTAGCTTGCATAACATCCTTTGAAAATTCTGCAGTTTAGTTACTTATTACATGAAAAGAGAAAGTTGAATAATCTTCCCATAATCCCCTTTTCGGTACTATTGAAGATTTTATATTCTCTATCACGTTTTAATTACAATGATCTCAGGTCACTCTGTTCCTCCTCTTAGTTAATGGTTTCTAGACCTCTATCCTTCCCCAGACTCAAGTGTTCTACTGAAGGACACTTCTATCTGAAGAAGTGTCCTTCTTGAAATACAACACCCCAAACCAGAATACTGTCACACAGAATTAAGTCTTACCAGTTTGCTGGCTGTTCCCCCTCTCAGATTTTTTGACTAATTATTAGTGTGTCAAAGTAAAACCTTGCATTTTTCTGTAGTGAATAGCATCCTTTAAAAATTTTCAGACTGTATCTCAAAATTGGAAAAATTCATTTGAACTTATGTTTTTTCTTTCAATGTACCTGCAGCCATGAAAATCTAATGACCATAGGCTATGATCCATCTTCTAAAAAATTGACTACACTATTGATTGATATCAAATCCAAGAACTCCAGGAAACTTCACTTAATATATTCTTCTATTTTGATAATAAATCTCCAATAACTACTCTCCATATGTTTTCCAAGACAGTTTTGTATCCATCTTGGCATATTTCAAATTATATTTAGGGTATGGATCCCTGGGCTGCTTATGAGAATGTCAGGTGAAAAGATTTACTAAAATAGTTATCATTACTTACTAAAAGGTGAAAACTGCTGCTAATATAACTGCTGTTTCAGACACTCTCCTTTGTCTACAGCACTCGTTAACGTGTTGCAGAAGGAAACTGGATCAATTGACCTAAATCCATAACCATTATTCATCTCCTTGTTTTCTTGTTAGTGATATGAATATCTTATTTTTATACTACTTTTTTTTTGAGAAATAACCTTAAGTTGATCAATCTGGAGGTCCCAAGATTTCCTCCCCTCCCCTTCTCTTTTTAAAGATCAACAACAAATTCTCCCTTTACCAGTGCTCTGGTACCTCACCTATTCCCCAAACAACTGCTTTAGAGATCATTGTCACCTCTTAAGTACCTAGAATGAAGTTTACTGGGCACAGATGTTTAAAAGCCTCTAAATTACAGTTAGAAAGTGTTAGTGTATTCTGTGCTGAGGGCTTGTGTGTTTCTCAGTGGCTGGCTATGTATAACAGCCCAATGATGTGTTGGGGTTTTTTTGCCCCTGGACTTAAGATGGATGAGGAAAAAAAGGGGAGAATGCTTCAGCTATACCAGCATATCAATCTATTTTGCCCCCCTTCTGAACGTTAGCTAGATACTTTAATAGCCTTTCTATTACCACTAATCTACTGGTTACTCTTGATGTCCCTTGGTGACTGTGTCTCTTTTTGTGCTTTGGCTTTTTTCACTGGGTATTGAGCAAATTTTTATGCTTTCTCCTGTCACTTCTCCAAAATGACTGTAGATGTATACATGCAATATACTGGTGTATTTGTTACAGGTTTCTTTGTGCCCAGTTCCACAGAGTAAGACTGTGTAGCTGGCCAGAAATTGCTTTGCAAATTTAAAAAAAAAAAAAAATCAAAATAATAACAAGTTTTTGATATTTTTGTTTCAAAATAAAAGCTAAAATATATATATTTATTCAGATACCTCAGGGTGGGAGAAATAATTTTCAGACCTTACTGTTTAAACCTGTTTTGATCACATTCCCAGCTTTCTGCTACAGAATGAGATATAACTTAGCTATTTAATATTATATCAGAAGCTTAAACAAAACATTTTGACATCATGAGAACATTTGGTTTTTTTAAGGTTTTTTCAAGCCACAAAACTACATTGGTAGTAAATGTACTTTGGGAGGCCAAAGATATCCCCCATCCCTTCCTCCTTCCCACAGTTTCAAGTAGTATTGAAAAAATAAAGTAAATTTTAGGGAAAATCAAAATTAACTTTGATACAAAAATATTTTTTCTAGATGAATAATAAACTCTTGGACTTAAGCTTAGAGTGTTATTAGTGCCCACAGAAAATTAAGTGCAGGATCATCAGAAAGGGGAGGGAACAGCATTATGCCACTATATAAATCCAGAGTTTACTTTTATCCCAAAAACTACATGGGTATAGTCTGCCATCCCAGGATCAATACCAGATGATTGTGAAAAGGGCAAAGAATAGCAGTGAGGCTGTATCAGAGGTATGGTGCCATCATTATACCATCTTATACTGGAAAAAGATAACTGAGGTAGTAAATGATAAAAAGGTATCCAACCACAAGTGACAAGGAAAAGATGAACAGGGAAAGACTGATGTTACTTCTGTGGAAGAAGCCAATGACCACATTAACCAGAGTTAACATGAAGAAAAAAAAAAAACCACAGAAGGATGACTTTTGTATATTTACCTGAGCTGGGGAATGCCTTCCAAAGAAAGCTATAGATGTTAGAAGCTTACAAAGACTCCAACAGAGATTGTACAAGGTTTTGAATAAAAAGTTCGATAAGGAATGCTACACACACAGAAACCACTACATTCTCTGGAAGAACTTGACTTAAAAATGGCTGCAACTAGGGACAACATTTGAGAGCACTATATATGATAGTTTGATTCCTCTATTTTTCCTGAAACACCCGCTTTTGGCTGAAACATGATGTTGGGATAGGTATACAAATATCATAGATCTTTCAAGCTTCTCTTTTCCTCTGAAAACACAGCTTTGTTAAGCACCTATGCTATAACATTTAATCTCTTGCATAACACTTCTGGGCTCCATGTGATAACCTTCCTTTTAAGCCACCAATGTTGACACTATTTTCAGTACTTCTCCCATTCTTTCAAATATATTAATATCAAGGAGTATTTGTGAAGCTTGTTTTCCTAGTTTTGTATTCCAGCATTGGATTTTCATATGATTAATAATCTGTACAATCTCATTTAAACTTGTCTTATGATTGGGACAGTAATGTCTTTTTCACCAGCATATTTCCTTATTTGTAATAAAGTGATTAGATAATCGTATGACCTTTCTTGTAGTGAATGAATATGGTCTCTGTCTGCTACATGGTTGCCTAGTTACATAAAGCCTGTAGGAACATCTTGCCTTTAATACCTCTACTAAAATTGGTTGAAATAGGTAGAATCCAGAAGTTATTATTGCAAAGGAAGCATACAGGTATAACTCGTTCCTTCAGGAAATCAAACCAAAACATCCACATTAATTAGCTACAGTACATAGCAAAGATCTATATTCAATGCTGGGTAACTGGTTAAACATAAGATGGAAAGACTTTATGCTTATTTCATAAAAATACCCAGCAGTACATTCTGTGGGCTAAGTGAAATTTTTACTATGGAATTATTTTATTTCTTATTAAACAACTTTTTTCATTATTGAAATAGATGTACTTTTGCGTCAATAAGCAAGCAGTTCCTGCATAACTTCTTTTCTCCAAATTCCCATTCTTGTCCTGATAAAACAGGAACACCAAAAGCAATACAAATACTTTTATTCCCATGCCTACAGCATTTTCAGAAGCTTTACAACTCAAGTTGGACTGATGCAATGAGAAAATTCTCTGCACTGCTAAAATACACTGCAAATGCAAACTTTCTATCCAACAGTCTTCTACCTTTTACAGGAAGATGTTTATGATGAGAACAATTAAAACATTCCATTCACTTTTTGTGTCTCCTCATATCCACAAAAAGAACACAAACAAGAATCCTTGTTCTTTTAAACACTCCCCACTAAAATCCATATGGCAAAATCTATTAATTTGCTGCAGTGCAAACTAATAGATAAAGAGGTGTTGACCCTCCCCCCCCCCACCAATAACTGCAGTGGAGCAGATTATTATAGATAATGCTTCAAAATATACATCAGATGGCTTTCTTGCTGTGCAAGCAAAGCTGTGCCACAGGCCCATCTTAATTAGCAAGGGCCTTATTTCTACCCATATTGTCACAACCTTAAATTCTTGTCTTTGCAATCTTAATAGATATTTCCTATAAACATAAGCAGTGTATAAAAATAGTAAGGATAAACCGAACATTTTCTCTAAAAAGAGAAAATCCTTCTCCTACTACTATCTCTCTTTCTAGGTCATGTCCCCATAAATTCTAATTCTTAATAAGCAATATATGCCATATATACAGCTACATTGCAATGACACATATGAAAATCAATGGGAAAATACATTATTAATTACTGCCCAGCATGTATCAAAGTGGCAGGTAAGTTCCAAATAAAAAATGGGAAAATATTTTAAGACATGCATTGTAGCACCCCTTGAACTGAACCCCAGGAGAAATGCTTTGTAGAAGCTCAAATTCTCAAATTATTTGGATAAATCTAAGTGGAGAGCACAGAAATGAGGGAAGACACCTTCTGAAGAGGTAACACTTTCACCTCACATCACCACAGAAGAAAATTTCACAAGCTGTGAAAATGATTAAGCCTTTCTTCCTTTGCCTGTGAATGAGTCACTAGTGAATTACCCCTGTGCAAGACCTGATGGAAATTCTGCATGCTGTTAGTACGCTCACCGTATCTGTCCAAATTCTTTCCTCACTCCCCCTCCCTCCCCAGCATAGGTTCTTTACTAATATAAAGGGGAAAGTGTCAGCCACTGTAATATAGATCTTAAGTGATCCCTGCTATTCATTCAGTATTTTTTTTATTTTTCTTAAAAAAAAAATATGTAGGGTTTTTTTTTTTAATTCGCACTCTCCCACCATGGGCAGAAATAAGGCAACAAGCTCAGAAATTACAGACAAGGAGAAAGAAGCTGGGCACACAGGCAGACAGTACATTCACACATGCAGCATAGAAAAACAGTCCTAATAAAGTAAAATGCAAGCCAGAATCTCTGGAACATGTCAGAACATTAAGTTATTGTCTAAAAAATCTTTATTGGTTTAAAAACACTGAACTAGAAAGTAATATATCTGCATTCACTTAGCAATACTTCAATAGGGATTTCTTTTTCCCTCCTTTTTTCCCCCAACTAATCCAGTCAAACTTAATTGGACTTAAATTGATTTAAAAAGCAGCATTGACTTAGTTGTCTACTGATCTTCCATTTTAAGATGTTTTGATCTAGAAAACATACATTAATATTTACTTCTTATCATAACATTAAGGGCCTGATTTTGCTGGATTTCAACTGAATAACATGACAAGTATGAAAGCACTTTTAATTTACATCCCCATTTGTTTTAGATTTTATTTGTTCTACATTCTAATCCATCCAATAAGAGAATTTCCGTCCTGCATCTCTTTTGTCAGTAAGTAATTCAACTCACTCAATTACTTCAACTGGAATACAGCTAACTCTTACTCCCCTCCCCAAATCCTAGAACACCATTTTGATGGAGGTGCTTACAAAATGCATTCATAAATGAAGCTTTTCAGCTCCTATTCTATGTTTTATGTATTAAATTCTGACATC
Source organism: Haliaeetus leucocephalus (assembly GCF_000737465.1). Taxonomy (NCBI): domain Eukaryota; kingdom Metazoa; phylum Chordata; class Aves; order Accipitriformes; family Accipitridae; genus Haliaeetus; species Haliaeetus leucocephalus. The sequence continues at coordinate 1,365,862 of NW_010973177.1, read as the reverse complement.
TTGAGGTGAAGTTCTGGAATCTAAACTAGTCTTTCTTTAGGTTACCATCTGGATGCCTCTCACTGGAAAGAATTCTAGTACCTATAACAGTGTCTGGAAAAGATCTAAGGATTTCAGATCTTCTTAAACACATATTTATTATACAATTGTTTCTGATTTTTAGTTCTGAAGACTTTCAGAATTCTTAAATTTCTATAGCTTAACACCTACCAAGAGATTAACAAGAGATTGCTGAACACCTTTCACCCTTACTCCTGAAATAAAAGATATATGAAAGGAAAGCTTTGATTTTCCTGGTTGTATATAAAACTGAGAAAGTTACAATACATCAGTTCACTATACAGGATGGGGAAAAATTGAGTTTCTTTCAGACTAAGATTTATTATTACACATTGTTTGAATAGGACATGCATGCCAATAGCTTGATAAATGCTATTCCTTTCCCTGCCCATTCCCCCCAAAATTCTCAGCATAACTGAAATTATTGGATGTCAGTATTGACTAACTCATTTAAGAAATGGACTAAAAAAAAAAAAGTCCCAAACTTGCTGAATATTTTCCATTTCAGCTTCTTTCAAAGAGGGATGAAAAAGAAGTATTTTCAGTTTGTACTAAGTTTTTGTTTTGAAATAGCTCTAAGAAATTGAGATCAGTACTGAAAGCTTTTTGAAACTGTTTATAGGAAAGGTTAACCTGAACTACTTTTTTTCAATTTGCTGACTTGCAAAGGTGTGAAACATGGATTTCCTCCCCACTTTGAGAAATACATTAAATGAACAAGCATGGGATGGGAGCACTGTTTCTTGTCACTTGCTGGTTTAGAAAGCTACTGAGCCAAGGGTGATCCTGCTTCAGAGTTGGTGCTTTCACATTTTTTCATAATAATGCTACTCTTGCATAATTTTGGGGAAGTAATTTAATCCCTCACTCATTTCCTATGTGTCAAATGAAAACAAATCTGTTTGCAAGACTTACTTTTTCAACTTTGTTAATATTATTTTTGGCACAAGAAACATTCTCATTATGCCTTGAACAATCCAACTTTGGTTATTACACAGTACTTTAGTACATGCATGAACAAATAAATTTCTTTAAATATTTATTTCAACATATATCATGTTGATAGTCTGCAGATTTAATCAGGTTCTTAAAAATATTTCTATATCTGAAAATATTATTATATATCACTATATTTACACAAATGTTTTGGACTCCAATTTCCTCTGATTGATTTAGCTTGAACAAGTTTGTAATTTTTTTGAATTTATCTATCCTTGCACTTAACTCTTGGCAAATCTGCATCTGCTGAATCCCTGGTGAGTGCCGTAACAACAAATGGGTTGTTGCAGTATGAATGTGGAATGAGAGGTCATCTAGGGAGGCATCCATTGAAACTGGCAGATCTCTTTGGAAAGTTCTAGCTATCCACTACCGCAAGCTGTTTAACAACATAAGCTATTGTCAGAAAATGCTACACAGTTTCAGTGAACACTCCTTAGAAGCCAACAATTTTTTCTTCCCCTAGTTAACTGAGTCTTTGCCTACTTGCTGTAATTAAAAGAATGTCAGAATCCTTGCCAGTGTTTAACAGATTTGATACTCCCTTAAAAGAATTGGGGTTGTTATCCTTCTGACATTTTACAATGGGAGTAAACTCAGCCATTAGACACAGATATGGAGAAAAAAGATTTGGTTACCAAACACAGAACTTAACAGAACAGTCAGGATGCTTCCTTCTGTCCTGGCTTACTTCTTTGCTCAGTAATCTGGGGACACTACATACAGAGTTTCTCATCTGTAACATGCTTTTACCTGGAGCTTTGAGCTAAGATAGCTTTCACTTGTGTTTTTTTTCTTGACCTCCCCTTCTGCTAAGGACACCATTTAAAACCACTTAATGGAAGCTGGAGAAAGTCTGCCACTTGTCATATTTAGCACTGAAGAAGAAAAATAAACTCTGCAGTAGCAGCTAAAAGAATTGACTTGCTATTTGGTTGTCTGCTTCTTGCCAACCTGAAAATCCTTTCCTGTCTTGATCCTACTCCTGGAAAATTTCTCTTATGAAAGGGTATAAATTCAACAATAAGTAATTGTTCTTTCTAGCACAAGAGCTCACTCCCTTGAATTTTTGTGTTCTAGGTTCACTTATGAGAAGCAAGATGGCACCTGTGGCACTAGCCATACTCAGCTGAATCAATACTATTAACACAATAAATTCAAAAGGAGCAGAGTTATCTGGGCTCTTGCCAGACAAAGAGTAGTAAGCTCCTAAACTGAAAGGTTAAGGCATTTGGATTAGCCTTGCTCACCATGCTTGGAAATTCCAACCCACAGCAACTATTCAGATCATATTTTTTCTAGTCAGAATGGAGAGGCAGACTGTTCAGATGTCTAGTCAGGTGATGAATGATTTTCTTAGGCTGTGAACATTTTCTTAGTCTACAGAGAGATAAATTTAAGGTCTTCTAAGGTTGAAATAAATGCCTATTTCAGAAAAGGCACTTAAAGCATTCACCCCAATGTGGGGGACATATTAATACCCATTCTCAGCCTCATTTACTGCAGAGGCTTGAACCAGACTCCCTTATCCAAAGTGAGTGCTGTAACCACTGGGACACCAACAAATCTTTCATGGCATGTACAGACTACCTCTAATAACAGAGATCGGGAGTATTTGAGAGTGAAATTTCTTGTCAAAACAAAAAGAAAGGCATTCAATTCAGCTATTTATCTGAAGCTATCTGAAGGAACATTTACACTTGTTCCATTTATGGCCTATATTTCAGAGCACTCAACATCTTAGTGATAAGGACACTCATTGGATTTTCAAAATTGAATATATAGTCTCTGGTCCAAATCAGCTACAGAAGAGTCTTCAACCTAAGCAAATACATGCATTTCAAACCAGCTTTTTGTTCCAATACTTAATATTCCTCTTTTCCTTCATCTGAATAATCTTGCAGTTTGCTCCCCTTTACCACCACCCCCCAGTTCTTGGAAAAAAATGCAATTCACTGCAAGATCTTCAACTATATGTTGATACATAAAGACACATACAGATACCATGCCCATAACCAAGAGTATGACAGCCTCTGTTAAATAGCTAATGAGTAGAGAAGTGTGCCTCTCCACTCTGAAGAAACAGTACTGGTGCATTTCTTTGATTTCCAAAGATGAAAAATGTTTCTCCAGCTCTTGCTGTGCACCAAATCAGCTTGACAGTGTGTATAAAAAACCTCATAGCTATAATACTTGAATTATACAACTCCTCATTTTTCTGGCTCAGAGCTGTGCTCACAAGAGCACACACCAGCTAGTAGGATCTGAACTGCTAGAAACTATATAGTAGTAAGAAAGCTAAGAACCTACCTTGTGATACCTTTAGGCTGGGATCTGGAAAGCCCCCCTAAGGTAACCTTAGGGAAGAGAGACTGAAGAGTCAGTGGTTCATCTCTCACTTGTTGCAGTACTATGACAAAAGAAAGATCTAACTTCTTTCCATTTACCAAAAAAGATAAAAAGGTAATAGTTAATTTACACATTTTCTCATAAATTCAGATGAAGGATTTACAGCATATTGGAAAAAAGGAAATAAACATATAGGCTTTTTTTTAACAATAACTGAAAAAATAGTGACAAAAGCATTTGAAGCTCACTAAGTAACTTCAGGAATCAAAGAGTTCTACTGGAGAGTTGACTTTTATTCCATGAGCATAGAAAAATTAAAACTTATTTTTCTTTTTCTTGCCACCACATCTTTAGTCCATCACTACTTTTCAAATAGCTTTGTTTTATTTCTTCCTTTCATTTTTTAGTCACCTCTCTTTTGCCCATCCTTACAGGCAGCCTCTTTCTATTGTTTATCATTATTCCTTTTGTTTGCAATTTACCCAGAGAAAAATTCTCCTCTCTATTGAGAGGAATCCAAAAGCCTATTTGAGATTCTTAGACATAAGTTTCAATAACACATGCATACATGTTTTTGAAATGTCTCTGACCAAGCTCTCTCAAATTCGGACAAAGTATAACCCCTTGTACTCTCAGCACTTATATGATAATCTCTTAGTATAAGCAAGCCCTGTATTATTTCCAAGACAAAGTGATGGTGGGGAAAAAAAACCAAGCCCTCTTGAACAGTGATAATGCTCAGTGCTAGATGCTGTTCCATTTCTGCTTTTTTTTCATAGGAGGAACACTGATTGAAATTGATAGAGTCTTCATTCACAACATGCAGATTAATTGTGTAGTAATTCTATAATTCTGTTCAGCTCAAAGCATTTAGCAAACCAGCTATATGGCAACATTGGAATGCACCCACCTCTGCAATAAAGGTGAGAGAGTAGGGGGTAAGAGTCTTAAGAAACCAAGTACTTTGAGGAAACACTCATTTTTAAATAGAAAAGTGTCACTGAGATATTACCTAGATGGAGAAGGACCCTTGATTCTCTTACTTGACTTTTTCCAAAGACTCCAGAGCAGTTAACATTTTGGTGTCCGACTCATTCCCAGCAAGAAGAAGAAGAAAGAAATTCTACTCAAATCTGGACATTTTAGCATCTGTGTTTTATGTTTAATTCTGAGGTTAGGATGATACTGAATTCCAAAACAGTAATCCACATTAGCAGGATATCTGCTCATCAGAGGAAAAGTATATATTAGACTTAACAGGGATCATAAACTATTATAGAGAATTGGAATGAATTTTAGTGTTTAATGTTAGTATTAACTGTTAGATTTCCTTTTTATCTTTTCTGTTTCAGGTACCAAATGGACTGAGTCAATATGTTAAGAAAGCAGAGGCGAAGAAAAGGCACATAGCTTCATCCAGCCCTGAGAACCATAACATTAGTTCTTTGAACTACATTAATTATTGTCAAAGAAAAAACTCCATTCTTTCATAGTCACTAGGAGCTTTCTAAATCCTTTGACATGTAAGTATCATGACTAGTAGCATATCATTACACTAAACTACACAACAGTAAGCTGAGCTCTCCTAGACTCTTTCCCTGGTAACATCCAATACCAGAAGGAAGGTGAGATTTAAAAAAAAAAAAAGCATGCAAGAGGAAGAACAAATCATTACTACAGCAAACATGCCCTTCCTAAATCAACTCAGGGATTACTAATAACTTTATTCCTATCTCAGAAACAGTTAACAGTGGAACATTCAGCCACAGAGCCACACAGGTAAATGAACAGTGTGACTGGCAAAGAAGTAGTAAAAGTGAAGATTGTATTTTAACAAATGTGCATCCTAGAAGACAGTGCTTGTAAGTGGACATATCTTGGAGTCAAGAGCCAAAAACATTTCTTACAGCTGGTGATGACAGAAAGTGAACATATGGAGCAAGTGAGGAGAAAAATGCTGGTGGAATGAAGAACATTTGGAAAGCTAAATCACATTACAAGAAGTAATTTATCAAATTTTCAATCAGCATGCCCTTCCTGCAATGACTTATGGATGAAAGTCTTGAAAACTTGCTAGAAAAGATGAAGAAAAAAAACCCAGATAAACATTACTAGGGACTGAGAAGTAAGAGAACACAGAAATAGTACTTGTTGTCCAACCTAGGACCGAGTGGTTATCGACCTGACCATCGTTATGTTTTTAGACTTAAAAGGCAAAAGCCACAATCCATTGCTTGCTCTGTCTCTACAACTTCTGCTGACAGAGATTCTCTTTAGTGGACAAAGCCACAACCCTTTATTAGCGGAGCAATAACACACACATTTAAACTATTCAGGACACCATTCAAAAGAGAAAAGTGGTATGTATTAAAAAAGTTCTAGATGTTCCTATAATTGAATTTTACAGTAAAGTTAAATGAATGTTACATCCTCAATTTACACCTGACACAACACGTAGACCATCTTCAGGAACAAATAAATAAAAAGGACAATAAAAAGAGATCAAACCTAATTCATCCGGACTGAATTAAAAAAGTATCAAGCATGAAACACAGATCAAAGACAGGCAAAGAACAGTTCAGCATTTAATCACTTTTGCCAGTGTTCAGGAACAATTGGTATCTGGCAGAGTGGCTCCCTATGTTTCTTGTACCAATCAAATGTAAAGCAAGGTCAGAACTCTGTATTATAGCACTCCAAGGAAGATTAAGTGGAAGGTCCTAAATTATAAACAGCAGGTAAGAATATGCAAGCATCAGTTACCACAAATCAGCTGATGGAAGATACTTTGTTGGAGAAGAGAGCTGTTCTTGACAGGAACCCCAAAAGCAAGAGGACTTGGCTTGCCTGGCTACATTTATTTTTATCTCTGGCTGGTCCCAGAACTTCCAGGACTTGGCTGCATAACCAACATGATTTTGAAATGAGCTACACTCTCACTGTTCACCCACATTTCAGTGAGAGCTACTGGCTACAGAGGGAGGCTAAATAATCAACAGGGAAACATAATTATCTTCTAAATAGGTTACTCTATGAGATGTATTCCACTACTCACACTCAGATAACTTTCTATAAAGCGACAGTACATTTAGATGCAAAACTGATCTGCAGCAGGTCTAGCTAGGCAAAATAGAGAAGCAGAAGGAACCAAGAAGAGTCTGCAGCAGACCTTGTATTTTGAATAACCATCCTAAGAACCAGCAGTGAAGAAGGAAGTCTTCTTGCTACTACACTGAACATCATCTTAATTAGAAACAAGCATTTTACATGAATGACACAATCTTTTCCAGTATCTTTTCTAGATAGTTAAAAGTTCTAGATGTGCGTTTGCCAAAGATAGCAATAAAGAACCTGTAATTTATCCCTTCTATCAGTTACTGCAATTCAGGAATCACCACGGCATGTAGCAAAATACTGACTGCAAAGAAGGGAACATCTCAAGTCCCCAGCACCATCTTTTCTGAGCCAGCTGAAGCTTGTTGTTGCTAAACTTTTATAGAGTGAGATTCCAGGAAAAAAAAAAAACACAAAACAAACAACACAAAACCAAAACCAAAGTATTACTAATTTTAATGAGATTAACATTCTACTGCTATGTCACCAACTCATAAATTTTTTAAAAATTGAAGGACATAACAGTTCCAGTTAAATGGAAAGCAGCAGAAGCAACCCATTCAAGCAATGACAAAGTTTGCAAGCCATTTTACTGATATATAGTTTAATATCTTACAGATTATCTAAAACTTTCAGGCCAAAAGGTCCAAAGAAAAGAAGGTGGTGATATTTATATTTGAATTTTCATAATGAGGGGAATATATATATCTGTATGGCATAGGAATGCCTGGAGTCCCATAACTCTTGGAAGGAAATGGTAACTGCTCTAAAGGGCGTCATTAACAATGATATTGCCTTAACCTTAGAGCTATGCATTTCTGTTTGCAGAATGTATATAGACATTTACAGATCTATTGGGAAACTCGAGGATACGTATTTAAAGGCAGCACCGGATAGATGGTAGCTGGATTTGAAGGTGGCAAAGATTTACTTTTTATAGCTTGCTAATTCCTTCTAGTTCTGCAGATGTGGAATATGCATTAGAAGTTAGCATTTCACAGTCATGCTTTGATACTTAGAAATTGATCATTAAGTATTATCTCCCTCACCAAAAAAACCCAAACATATTTAGAAGCCAATAAAAGGATAAAAGAGGACTCAAGGTATTCATTGCAAGTACAAGTATATTAAGCACAGCAAATTGTTAGCATAAAAATCAATTTCTGCTTGTTACAAGATGAATCCATAAAATTATCATGAAAAGCTCTCATGTAACTTTAAAACATTTGTTGGCTAGGGTAACTTCAAGACAAAAATATTTTTATTAGGGGGAGAAATGTGACTCCATCACTTTGTTATACAGCAGCACAATCTTGTTATTCATCATATACAGATCTTCATAGCAAAGAGTAGTCAGAATTATCACTATGGTAACACAGGTGAAACACATCAAGCTTGCTTAAGTTTCTCCTCTCAGTCCTCCTCTTTCATTAAGTTTAGTGAGTTTACAGTCAAAGGAAACCAACAAAAGAGGACATCCCAAAGGGGAATGTGACCTGAGAATGCAGGTAAAGAAGAAAAGTAGAAGTAGTTATGCTGGATTAATGGAAAGGAAAATCAAAGACAGTTCTGGAAGTGTTTCTCAGCAACTGCTGACTTTAATTCAACCATTAACACTGAGTGATAGCCAGGGAATGTACCCTCTATGATCAGAGTGACAAATTTGAACTTAGAAAGAGAGGAAGGCCATTTCCTTAACACGTTTACTGGCTAATAGTATTCAGACAATAAAGTATACAAAAGAGAAGAAAGCAAACTGTATAAATAGACATTATAGGCCAGGTTCTGCTTGCTTCATTCCTGGGCAGTCCCACTACACCTCTTGGATCTGTTTGCATGAGTAAAGTAGAAAGCATTGGCTCTAAATCAGTGCAAGACACACAATTACTTAATCCCACCCTGAAGGATCATACATGACAATGACACAGTGGCCTTTGTGAAATACTGGAGAATCTCTTTATTACTTCAAAAAAAAAAAGCTGCATCATAATCTACATTTGTAGAAGACTTATTAGAAATGTGAACTGAATTCCAGCCTTTTAATGGTCCTCATTTTCTGGTTGGTAAATCTAATGGCAGGATAGCCTTTCCAAATGCAATAATATTGATCCGGACGATGCAGCATCAGTAAATTAAAGTCAGCTTTTAAAAAATTTCTTCATGCCGACTATATAGGATGTATATGCAACAAAAGACCGCAGACCAGATATTTAAAGTCACACTTAGAATCAGGGCTACACAGAAGAAAGTACAATGGAATATGGCAAAGATTCAAAAGCTTAGAAATGTTATTTGTTTCAAGAAAAATAATTACTCAAAGTCCAAGACCAAACATTCCAGTCATATTTTTCACTAGTCAACAGAAAGTTATTAGGTGGTGTTGCAGGCCCAAGGTCAACACCACTAACTAGATGTAGGTTATGGGGTTTTACTGCAGAAGCAGCTAGCAAACGCACAAGGTTGTTATTTATTTAGCTTGCAGTGTTTCACGATAAAAACTCTGCAATTCTGCATCAGTTCTGTGTTTTCTCTTTTGGCATTCAAGGCAAGCAAACAAATCAATCAATAGTTTAAGAAGAGAACCATCCCATATCACAGTGAAATTCTTTCAGACTCCTGTGCAACAGAAGTCTCCCTTTAGAAGTCCACACATCGCCCCCTCCTATACCAAAGGGAAAAAGAGCTTCTTGTATTCTGTCTCAGAAGGGTTGTTATTATCTGCCTGACAGCAAGGCAACATTAACTTCAAATGCTATTTTCTAGGCCTGGAAAACTGTGAAGGAAGGAGTGGACAGGTGATGAAGAGGGACTAATACATCTATTCCTAACTTTTTAGAAACAGGATTAAAAAACTGGATCCACTGAAAATTTTCCTGTTGTATCACAAATGAAAAATAGGAAAATACAGATATGTATAACAGTGAGTCTCCAAAATACATCCCTGGGCACAGTGAAGAAAGAAATGTCTGCAAGATATCAATACTCTGGGATTCAAGTTTGTCTTGCAATTACGCAAAAAGCCTGGAGTTAATAGTTAAATCTGAAGGAAGGTGCAGACACTCCTTATGCATTTGGCACAAGCAAAATAGTCTCTACTAGGGAGTTTTACTTATTTTTATTTATTGCCAGTCAACACAGACTTTTGATTACTGAGTCTGGTATCAAGGAAAAAACCAAAACACAAAAACAAAACTACACAACACAGACACCTAGCAAAAGACCTTCTCCCCAGACTCCACTACAATACCTCTGCTCCCTCCTTCTCAGTCTCCACGTTGTTGGTTTTACCATGTGTTACACTCAGTCCCGTCCTAACCCCTTCAGTGTGGCAATGGGCAGTCCAGGAGATTAGGGTCAGTGCATATGGTTGCTTTCTGCTACTCCTTGCTTCTTATTTGTTTTTCTTTACTGCTCTTTACTTTTAAATTGTTTTCTTCTGCTCTACTGTAAGTCAGCCACAGGCCACAGTCCCTCAGGGTTGTTCTGGTACAACATGGGTCCTCCATAGTCCACAGTTACCATCCAAGTTATCCCTGCTCCAGCATGGAGTGTGTCCTTCCAAGACTGTGTCTCCAGCTGTGTACCCCACAGTGTCTCCTTCCACGTGTCTTCTCTGAAGAAAAAGCTTATGTCAGTATTAATTCTATCTCCTTATAAATTCTTATCATGTTCCTCATTTTCACCTGTATTTATCAGAAGACTTAATTCTCAAAAAACCCCCAACTCATACAAGTTTCTTGAAGAGATGGTTTAAGAAAGAGACCTTATTAATGCTCTCATAGAAAAGGAGGTATGAGCACATGCCTTTACAGAGCACAAAAGTAAAGTCTTCATGAACAACTGAGTATAAAACAGGTTCCCTTCATTCTGCTCTTGATGGATACAATGGCTGTTGCTCAGGGTAATCCTTTAAAAGCCTAAAACTGGGAACAATCCAGATATGAAATCTTCCGTAAACCTTAAAATAGGTTCTATTAACTGAACATTAAAATACAAAACAGACATTGAAAATAGCCCAGAGGGTATTTAGATTTGACTCTGGAAATCAATCAGTAAACTTTAATACTAACCTTGAGTTCTGAAAACACCTGGATAATGGCAGAACCCTTTGCACTTTATAGTATTTAATGAACAGATTGTGCCATAACTGGCAATTTCCAGAACTTAGGGGTACTAATTTAAAATTGCTTCCATCTCTTCCTCTCATAATGCAATCTAGCTACCCTACTTTTCAAGTTGCCTACCATGATCATGTATTCTACTTACATTATAGAGTTAAGTAAGCATCTCTTGGAAGGTCTTAAGGACAACTATTTCTGTGCTACTCTGCTCTTTCCTAACCTGGGTACAGGACTACTCTTACTTCACTGTTTGTTTATACAGATAAAAGTAGAGTGGGGAAAACACAGGATTAAAAAAATATAGTCTTTTTCTTTTGATTTTATATTCTTTCAATACGCATAACACAAAGATGCAAAACTATCTCATCATAAACAGATCCATAAAATGGAGTAGTTTGGATATTTAAAAATAATTAAATGGGATACATGCCCCAGGGAAGAGGCAATCCAGAAAAAGCAGATAACGGAAGTGCTATACCATGCTATGGTATGTTTGAATGCTCTTTGAGAAAAAGAATTAATCAGTGACAGGATGAAAATGGTAAGAATTAATATCTTGTTTGCCAAAGGAAGACAGAAGCAAAATAAAAGGGTAGCTCTTAAAACGATGAAACTGATCAAATCAGTACAGAGGAATCAATAAAAAAATTGTAAAAACACATAAACACAGAACAAATATGAGGTTGCAGGGAATTAGACACATGACTTTCCAGCCTGGGAAATGGCAATATGTTTGTACAAAGGGCACCAGGCGTGAAGGGTTAGAAGTCTTTGTGCTGGTTGTTAATGTCACTTGTTCAAAATGCACACAGGGACATTCTCTGATGATATATAATTTCTGCGTAAGTGGTTGTAGTCTGTATAGCTTTTTTTATCTCTCTCCATCTATTTTGCATTACTTAAGGGAAATCATTCACACTGCTTTAACCATTCTGATTAATAGATTATTTTTTTTTATTATTATTATTATTTGTCAGCTATAGTCACTGTTCCACCTATTTTGCAAGGCCAAAGCTCCTTACAATTACTAGCTAGTGCTCTTAGGACCATTTCCCAGGTCTACTAAAATCAACAGAACACCCCATGTTACCCCAAACCAGCCTGCAGACATCCAATAATCACTCAGTTCTCACCACCTTCTGCTCCAGGTACAGGTGTATATCATTTAAATTGCATACTTAAAACTACAACAAAACATGATACTCCATTTCAAGCACTTTTCTCCATAAAAGAAGAGGAGACAATAAGCACACAATATCAACTATGTTGTTCAAACTATAAGGCACTTAGATACAAGAGGTATCAGCACAGCATGCTTACGCAAAAGAAAACCCAAGCTTAAAACTCATGATTTACACCCATAACTGTTACTTACGCAGCAGAAAATGCCGTCAAAGTTCCTATTATCCTCTCATATATGAGGAGCTAGACTTTACATAATCATCCAGTAACTATGTCATGACTTCATTTCAAACAGGGATGGCATTATAGCATACCTAAAAAATTCACACTATTCATACATACGTATACATATTTTATATATCTACCTATACACGTAGACACCCACCCATCTGTCTGTGACACTTTTCCTACAGGCCAAACCTCTATACATCAGAGCATCTTGGTCAGGAACTCAAACAAGCTCAGTTAACTCCACATTTAGGGAATATATTCTATGGACATTAAAGTTATCTGATGTGTCAATCAAAATGTGGACTCTAAGAAGCATGGATATACAGAACTACAGGTAGAGACTTAACTTCACATTTGAAAATGAAGTAGTGGCGTTCAAACACAAATATGTAATGACGTAGTACCAACAAGAAAGATATCGCACCCAGTGTATCCTCACTGAAATACTATCTGAAAACAGAACATGTTTTCACAGTAACGCAATCACTTTAGCTTCAAAATGTGTTCTTTATATTCTATAAGTCTTAAAAGAACATTTGGTATTAATGTAACTCCAACTTTGAAGCAGGCTTAACACTGGCCTAAGGAACATGGCACGCACACCCATCTCTGCCCTAGCTCTTCCTCTGCAGAATTATGCTCAACACTGTCACAAAACAGGATGCACTGCCTCTGCTGCTCTCACTCCCTTCTGCAGCCCTATACAAGACTTCACCAAATAAAGTATTTTTTTTTCCAAAGATTCCTGACTCTATTGAAACATGCAGATTCTTTCACACTCTTTAGCTAGAGTTTAGCACATCAACTATGGTTACCTATTGCTTTTATAGCTCAGAGGTGAGAACATTACAAGATAACACCCTGAGGAAGAAGATACATATAAACAGACAAAATAAGATACCTTCTGCTATTTGACCTTTTCTTTTCATAGCAAGAAATGGGTGGATGCCTTTTAACCTCCCTCCCCTCTTGCCCATTTGTAAGCTCTCTTCTAGCACTCTGCCCCCTCCCACCCCCTTTTTTGAAAATTTTTCTTGGTGATGAATGATGAAAACATCAGCTGAAATAAGCATTCAAAAGGTTCAAGTGTTTATGCAAAAAGGGTAGCCACAGCATTCCAGATCTTGATTCAGAACTCAACTTGCTCTTTTTTTTTTTCTCATGTGAGGCTTTGCTCCAGGTTCATCTTTAATTCAAAACCTTTGCAAACAAAAAAAAAGCTCTCATATGGGCAATTTTAGAATTGATTAAAAGTGAATAGTTTGCAATAGAATGCTCAGTTGTGGAACTCTTTGCCACAAGATATTGTTAGGTTTAACTGGATTAAAAAATGATTGAGTATTCCTGTTATCCATTTAAATGCCCAGAGTTATAAATATTAAAAAGAGATGACAGGAGTTCTGAGAGGATTATAAACTGACATGCTTTTGGGCTTAAGCTAATTTTAATGGGGATTTAGCAGAAACCCCCTCTGCGAACAGGTCATTTCATAGTATCTTTCCAAAGGTTTTCTTGTGCCTCCTTGTGAAAGCAGCTTATGCTCAGCCATCTCAGGGACAGCTATTTCATAGGAGCCTCGCTGATTTTATTCCAAATGGCAAGTTTTGTGTATCAAAAAGCAGAACGCCTATGGCTATATCAGATGTCAGGGGTCACTTAACAGCAGACCGTAAGCAGGGGATGGATGTCTGTACAGACAGAAAGTGAAGATTCTGGGTAATATTCATTTAGAAGTTTTCTACACAAGTACAGGTTGTTAGAAAATACCTGCAGGAACCAACATGGGAGAAATAGCTTGGGCTATTGCAAGTTGCAGTTAGCAATATGGATTGTAATATTTCTTTTAAACCTACAGTGAGATGCTGTGTGTTGTCAATGAGCCAGGAGCCAAAGAAAGGATGAGGCCTGAGTCACAAAAAAATTATCAGGAAATTAAGGTAGTCTAGGCAGGGTAAACAAACTAATCCCATTTGTTCAGCAATTCTGGTAATTGCAGCTTCTGGCTAATCCACAAATAGCTAAAACAGGATTGAACTGCATGGACAGATGCAGAGGAGATAACTGCAAGGAAGATAGAAAGTCCAGGTTAGCTGCACATTTTCCTTTTTACCTCAGTCCTACATACATACAGACTCTCAATACAATTAAAGTACACACGAAGTTGCACTTCAGTCACAATCAAGAAATAGCTTTTAAATAGCTACTTCAGAAGATGGTAATAGTCTAGATGCAAAACCAGACAACTTATCACAGGTCACAAAAGCATCTCCTGCTTATGGTCTACTGTTAAGTGACCCCAACATCCGATATAGACATAGGCATTCCTCACTCCGATACACAAAAGCTATGGGACAGTACGTTAGACCATACCGAGAACAACGTAGCAGTGCCAGGACTAAAATCAGTATGTTTATCCATTGGTAGCTAAACTGTCTCTAATAATTTTCCCATGATACTAACACTTGTTACTGATGTTAGAAAGAGAGTGGATTTAGATACAGATCTCATCGTGGAATTGCAGGACCATAAGGATGTATAAAGTGTGCAGCAGCCACTAAAACTTCTTTTGAATCAGCTAGTCAGGCACGAAATTCACATCACATTTGTGTTTCTGGGTTTTTCCTGTGAAATATAATGCCTCTGCATAACTGTCATGACCTGGGTTGGACAGACCAGGGACTGGTGTTGAATTCGGAATTCCCTCAGGCTAAATTAAGGTGAAATGAAACCAAACGATCAGTTGAACATTTTATTTATGACAGAAGCAAACTGAATTTGGGAGGCATAACAGTAGGTGGTGTGGTTTCTCACAACAGGAATTGGCATGGAACTACCTCAGTAAACTGTGTAACCAGTGATAACACTATACATCAATTCAGGGAAGACAATAAGGAGATCCCTCCCCTTGAGTCCCGAGGTTCAGAGCAGACCCCATTACTTTCTAGACTCCTCCTCAGAGAGGAACCCGGGGCAGCTGGATGCAATCTTAGTCCCAGACTTGGTCAATGGTTTTATGTCTAAAGGGATGAGGTGTAGGGATTACGGAGGAGGAAAAAGAGAGAGAGAAGACAGGGAGAGAAAAAGGAAGAGAGAAAGATTTCACTGGTCCTGGGCCCAGCGTTGGTCCAGTCAGCCGAGGGCCCCAGTTTTGGTAGGTTGCACACCCAGGGATTCAGTCTGGGTCCTTTTGTCACCCCTGCTGCTCCTTTGGGTGGGCATTAGGCTAATTAGGAGCGATTTGTGAGCCTTTGGGCTTGGGGGTCATTTGTGGAGTAACTTCTTCCCCGCAGACATGACCATTGTTTGATCTTTCTATCAGAACAGGGAGCTGCACACCCTCCAGCACGAGCTCCCCCTCCTGTTGCTGATGTCTGAGCTGATGGGCTTTTCACCTGGGGTTCCGTGCTGCCCAGGGTTTGTCTTTAAGCAGAACTTGCCCCCCCACAATGTTTGAGACATTAACTCTTTCAGTCTCTCACAATAATGTAAGTAGAGAACCAGACCCCTTCTTTATTTCTGTTTTCTGTGCATCAAAACAAGGTCTGTTACGAGGCACTTCAACTAAAATGCCTTACATAACTCTGGTGCCAAGGCTAAGCACCAGCTCTTTACTCGTAATGACCACAGTCATTTGGGGAAGCAATAATACAAATCTAGAAACTTAAGAGATTTTACTTTCCCTTTAGCTGCATTTTATCAGCTTACCTTCCAAGCCACGGTCCCAAGGCCTAGCCCCATTCCTTCCATATTTTTCGATGTCATTACAGACCTTTCTGTCATCCTACCAAAGAACTCTAGACCATCAGATCTTTGGTGCAAAAGGCTCTGTTCTCCTTCTATTTCCCTGTGAATGAATGATGTCTAGCATAACAGAGTCCAGTTCCATGACAGAGGACTAAGACATTGCCACAACACTGACCAATGATACTGACCAACTTGTTAAAAATATCAATTCTTCAAATTGATCAGTATTATAACAGGACTTTAAGGCAAATAAGATAGAACTCTTACAATGAAAGTAAAGAATAGTTCATGTAGTTGCAAAAAATACTTGATTTTTTTCATTGTGCTAATATTTACTAGAAGTTTGAGGACCAAAAGAGAGCTTTACATCACAAAAAAATTTAGATTAATAAAGCTGAAAACCTTGCAGTCGAGATGAGATTAAATTAAATACTTCAATTTATCTCAGATTTTCTTAAGGTCATATTTTCTAATTGAAATTACTTGTCAGCACTGACATGGAAGTTGTGTTATTTCTTCATTAATTTGAATTTGCAGTTTTCTGTGTAGCATTTTTGGCTGAAAAGTTCAGCCCAGACGGAACAATTGATTAATTTAGCAATGAGAAAGGCCTGACTCATATCTTGACTAATTGCTCAGTTTGCATTAGTCACTGTAACGACTAGACAATCATACTGGTATATCCACAGTACATGGTTCCTCTCTGTGTATACCATGGTGTACAAAAGGAACGAAGAGACATTTCTGGGCATTGTCACAAGGAAACCCTTTGCCTTTTAACTTCAATGCAAAATACCGTTTCTGTATGAGTCACTGGAAGACTTGGTTGAGAGTTCAAATATGGGAAAAAAGAAAACAAAAGACTTTCTACTGCAGGGGTAACCAAACATTGAAACATGTTTGCCCAGAGACTTTGTGGAGCCTCCATCCTTTAAGATACTCAAAGTTCAGCTTGTCATGGCCCTGAGCAACTTGCTCTAGGTGACCTTGCATTGAGCAGGAGGGTGGGACTACACAGTCTCAAGAGGCTTCTACCAACTTCAGCAGTTCTGTGCTTCTCTTCGGTTCATACATTTCCCTTAGAAGAAAATGTAACAGGTTCCAAATCTCAGGTTTTCCTCCCCCAGGGTATTTAACAGTTTATGCTAGACAGCCTTTAGATTAAACTGGAAGAGAAGTTAGATAGCACACCATCACAGTCACAAGTGAACAGGTTAACTCCTATACCACAGAACCATTACCCTACTTTTTGGCACCTTTAGGCACCATGATCCTTGCGCTGTTGGCTACACAGTAATCCAGTTTCATTAAAAAGCATGAAAGGAATTTCCAACCAATGTGTTCTCATGCTAGTCTCCCACTTCCCTGTCAGCTATTTAACTAGACAACTCATACCCAAAAGATGAGCAGGACAACTAATATTTTCTGCTCACATGGGCATCTTAGAGGTGTACCAGTTAGCTACAACCAAACAGGATTATGTAAATTTCTAGCTTTGGGAAACACCTAAGTCTCTTTGGTTTGATTTTTTTTTTTTTAAAAAAAACACATACGTACCTCATATACAATTTCATGCTTACTTATGTTTTTAATATTTAACATGGCGTCTTCTGTCTCTCACTGAAGAAATTATATTGCTCTATCTCCATTTCTACTTATTTTGCTGTGGCATTGTGAAGCTCATTTTAGATACACAAGTATTTCCCACTCAACTGAACAGGGATTTATATGCATTGTAAATCTCACTTTAGGGACAGGTGAATAAGTTAGGCATAGTAATATTCAGCATTGCTTTACTGGATCTTGCTTATGTAAACCAGGGACATCTATTGCTGAAAGTTAGCGGTCAGCTTTTCCTTTTCAATAGGCTGAAAGTAACACGTGGGGTTTTTAAGCACAAGCGCATCATTAACATTTAATATAATTGTCTGAGCTGCTTAAATTCTTAATAATGGTATTTACATGTAAGTCCATTTCATAAGGCTTGAGCTGCCATTTAAATAATTCCACAAATTGCACAGTCATAGTTGTGGTTTCTTTTCTTTAACAAAAGGAAAGTCAGAAGTCACCTAAAATTTTTGTTTGTTTAAAGGGGGATCTGTAGAGCCACACAGTCTAGATGGATTTTCTTTCTATTCTGATCTCCCTCTACTGAAAAACAAAACAAAAAAGCCACACCAAAACACAACTTACTTCTACAGACAGTATTTCTGAGCAAGGCTCAGAAGTCAGTAGCTGTAGCTATTCTGGTAACAGACTTATTTCACCATGCTCATGACACTTACATTCTCTTCAGTGCAAGCTCCTGGGATAGTTCTGCCCTTGTTCTGTTTCACTTATACATCTTCTACCACATTACAGTTGAAATACAGCCCTCAAGTGTTATCACGGGTGTTTTTTATATCTATATCTATATATCCCATTGCATAACACACATATATATACATTTGGTAAACTCCCAAAAAGGATAGTTAAACCTGATCCAACATCAATAAATTTCCATGTAAAGCTGGTTAAGAAAGAAAAAAAACACGTGAGCGAACTACTTTGTCACAAAGCTCTGAAAAACATGGACTTTGCAAATCAGTGCTAACTGCAGCAAAAAATTGTTTTAAAATAAAACCAGGTAAGATTTAAATGCTTTTCAAATTCCCAGAAGTGAAACACTTTGATTTTTGTTTTTAATTTATTTTTCTATTTCCGATTGTTAGGATTATAGTATAAAGAGGGATACTTAAATTCCCCCCCCAACCCTACCATAATGTTTAAATCAATCCCAAATACTTTCTTTTTGCCCTCTAAAAAACCATGCTCTCAAAGACTTAATGCTGGCAGATTACTTCTAATAGGAATGCAGACAAACTTTCAAACCCCGAAGTCCATCACAACATGAAATCCTTTCTGCTGCACAACTAGTCGAGGTACTGGGAATCTCTGTAGCCCTCAAATACAGGGCTGTTTTTCAGTCAGCTGTTTGTGCTACTCTTCCCTTCTTTTTAACTCAGCTCATGGTCTTTTCACTTACACTGTCCATTGCAAATTCATTACTAACCTACTCTATAACTATACACCAATGCCAGCGACACAACACTGATGCTGAATACCCACAATACAGGGCTGTGTTCCAAAGATCTGAGCACCTAAAAAAAACCCAAAACCAACCCAGAAGTTACTTTAAATAAGGACTTTTTAGGGGGCAGGGAAGAAGAGAAACACAGCAGGAGACATGAGGCTTGTATGGATATTTTCCATTTTTGATCTCCAAAACACAGATTTCCTCCCTGAGCAAATGGATTTCTGTCACTTGTAAAGAGTCAGTGGTAGCACTTTGTGTCTGGAAGAAGCAATTTGGCCCTGGAGACAGATCTAGATGTATCAAAGGTCAAAGAGGTAAGTCTGTTATATTGCACAGTGTATTCCCATCTTTCTTATCACAACATTCCTCAGCTTTTTATGTAG
Source organism: Haliaeetus leucocephalus (assembly GCF_000737465.1). NCBI lineage: Eukaryota > Metazoa > Chordata > Aves > Accipitriformes > Accipitridae > Haliaeetus > Haliaeetus leucocephalus. Next base: position 1,346,603 of record NW_010973177.1, on the reverse strand, counting down.
CTACTGGAGTGTATATGCTCACATGAAGTATTTTGCAGGCCCTTACAGGAAAAAACACAAAAGGAAAACCCAAAACCAAACAAAACACCAAACCAAACCCAAAACCCAAACAAAACAAACTTTTAGCATATCCAGAAGACATGTACACACAGCATTGTAAAACATTCTGCATTCAAACAACGCAAAAAGAGGAGTAAACCCCTTGCTGATACCTACATCAGCAAAAACCTATTCCTTTAGTGCCTTTGTCATATCATGAATAAATCATGGTATAAGAATTATTGGTGCTAAAAATCCACTAAGAAAACTACATTCTTTTGAACCACTCACTGACACCCTGTCCATTCACATATATGCAAGTATCCCTCAGAGTACTTAAAAAAAAAAAAAACAAAAAAAAAAAAAACCAAAAAAACAAAAACACAACTCTCAGAGGCAGCTTTCATCTACTTTCTCCTTTTACAGAAAGGTCAGTAATTGTACTGTTTCTGTTCTGTTCTCAGTCCAGTCACTTCTGCTCTGCACATCCATGTCTCATCTTGTCTGTTTAGATTTCACACTCCTAAGTGCATGGTCTATACCTCACTTTATATCAAATTTTAAGAGGTTAAGGTGCTGGTGTTCTCTAGGTAACTTGATAACTCAGTCTGTGCTTGTTCTGAATCACAAATTCCATATTAAAGATGTTCCAGCCAAACAAGGCAAAACCCAAATGAGCTGAGTGTAACTAATACTATTAGCTTGAGACAATTATGAAAACTGCACATAACAAAAGGAGCATTCTATTAATAGTACCATCCAGAGAGAAAGATATAGTAACCTGGAAGAAGACCGCAGTTTAATTATCCAAATAAAGTCTGACACAGCAGCAAAATATCAGCCAAATAAGCAATGAGCAACTAATTTGTTAGCCATGCTTAGCCCACCAAAAGGATGACTGATGACAGGCAGCAATGCCAATCGCTTACACTGAATATTGGGAAGAGTAAATCCTTGCAGCTAAAGAGTCTTAGGTTGTTTTTTTTTCTTAATCATTTTTATATATATATAGTTATTAAAGTGACACTTCAGACATATAACTGAATGCAACATTAAGTTTTTCTGCTCACTTTGCAGTGCATCAGATAAATTCTTCAGAAATTAGTTGCTATATTGGTATAATCTTTGCTCTTCTTTTAGCTGTTTAAGAGCTGTGGCTGAACCTCAAGCACCCAGACAAGTCCCAGATAGGCAGGAAAAACACTGCTTCACTATTGAGGTTTGCCTTTGATTGCACCATCCATTTTTGGTTTAACTGTCACTCACTGGTGATAGAAAGCATTTTACAAGAAGAAGGAATATTAAGAACTACTTAACTACAATAAAGTTCACTTTAAGTATGGAAATGTACCTTCAAACTCTAAGACTTCAAATAACTTCAGTTTATTCTAGGGAATTCATTATTTCCTTTCCATTCTCACAATTTGAGTTTGTGGAAGTAAACCAGGTTTGTGTAACCCCTTTTAGGCCTTTGTCATTTACATTATGTCAAAAAATCTTTAAGAAATCTGAACTCATAACATCTCCATGAACTGCAGCGACATATGTGCTCTGAATTCTCCACAAGCTATTATGTCAGGTCAAGGTATCTCTCTCCCATTGCACAATTCTGCTGACTTTCGTCACCCTCATCTGTCCTTTAGCTCATCTTTCTCCAATTTGGTTATAAATGCCTTATTTGTAACACTAAGTTTAGTGCTTTTTTATCTCTTTAGCAGCCAGTTCCTATATCTGGACGTCATTCCTCTCCAGGTAAAGCAAAGACCACTGTAGCCGCTTTCAAATCCTTTCAGTAGCTCCACTTTATCTATCTAGACAAAAATTTGCATGTCCTTAAGATACTAGTTTTTTTCCAGCGAGTAACATCTTGTCAGTGGAGGAACACAGACAACCAGGTGTGCGTGATGCTGTTCTGTGCAGCTACTTCCTTATTGAACCTTGGCCAGAATCCTGGTCTGATTTTCAGAACTTTTTAAAGAAACAATTCTTCCTATTTTGCTGGGAAGCTGGGCTTTCCTGATATTATGATATTGCTGCCTGGTGTAGGGCAGGTCATGATGCTGGGAGTGAGAACTTCTGTAGTAAATGGATCAAACAAAAATTTCTGAGCCAGAAGCAATAAAAGCAACCTCTGAGCTCACATCATTAAGAGCCAAATGAAAAGCCTGACCAAGATTTCCTGCAAGTTCAGCAGTTCCTTCAAATCCTTTCATTTAGAAAGAGCAGAGCAATCCCCCAGCCTGCTTCTTTAGATACAGTAGGTAGTGAGGGAGACAGAACATGGACATTGTTTACTTAATGGACTAGGCTCAGATACTCTAGTGATAAGGGCATAAAGGTGGACAGATTGTTTGAGAGTCTGTAAATCCTTATCCATCAGCCATGGCAGAGCTATTGTTAAGAAAATAAATAATTGCAGCACACACTGGTAAGGTGAAGTCATGACTCCAGCTTTTCCACCCCTCCTTCCCAGAGCTCAGCACTGGTCTTGTTCTGCTTGTTTATGCTGTATTGGATTGCAGGCATCTTGAGGCTGGCACTTCAGGCTGGCCAGAATTACTTCCAGTGTTCCAGCAACACTAGTGTATAAAAATGGTTCTTGCTTCTCTAGATCAGTGCAAATGTTTGCTGGTTATCCTCACTGCAACAGGATAAGTTAACTTTATTCTGTATACAGGAGAACTGGAGGTCTGAGTACCTTTATATTCATTTACAAGTTAAATAAACTCCCTGGTTATAGATCTGCTGATGCTCCTGCTGCACCAGTCACTAGTCTTGGCCACACAACAGTCATTCCAACAGGAATTTGCAGTTTATGACTCCCTGGAGAGTAAACTAGATCATCTAATGAAACCCCTAGGCACCAAAAATTAGGTGAGAAAACAAGAAATAGCAAGTCAATAATTGAGATGATGTCATGAAGCATTCAATAGAGCTCACCATATCTGAAGGCTTCTAAGAGAGCCCATGCTGATCCATGCACCTTTTTGAACAGCAAAATAACTCTAAAGCTTGCACTGTTGCCAAGTTTCAAACTAGTTTTCACCAAAACCTGCCCATCAGCAGAGCAAGACACTTCAGTGATGCGTGACATTTTTATGTGAAGACCAGCATTATTACTGAGATGAGCATTCAAGTTTTAGTAGGAATCATATTTTACAAAAAACAGAGCAATAATAGTGTAAAATCTGATTACAAGTTGCATAGTACATTAACATTTTCTATAAGCAAACATCCAAGAAGTAAAACATATGCTAATGCAGAACAAGATTTTATACCCATACCTGACAAAAAAAGATGGAAAGAATCTGAAGAATTCTGCGGGGGGGGGGGGCCTTTTTA
>NW_010973177.1:1328370-1343212 GCF_000737465.1 Haliaeetus leucocephalus | reverse complement strand
AAGGTGGCTGGGGGGGGGGGGGGCGGGGCCTTTATGAAAAGCACATTCCTTCTAAAAAACCCAAGGGATTAGCTGGGATCCAGGATTTCATCTGAGATTTTAGCCCAGTTCCATTAGATATATCAATTGCACACATAAGATAGTAAAGAGACATTTTCTGCTCTGATAACCTATCTAAAAGGTGGAAGATGCAGTTTTTCCCCCCCAAGGGAAAAAATAGGGTAGTAGTAAAAGGGTCTAATAAAGTTAGACAATGAGACAGTCCCCCTACTGCAGCCAGGAATAGATACAAGGCCTGAGGCTTATAAATGCCACAATTTAGTACTAAAAAACAGTACCACAATTTAAGAAGATTCCCTTCTCATATTTGTATTTTAAAAGGTAGAACATACAAATGCATTCTTTGCTTTGTCACTTCTAGAAAGAAGACCGAAATATTGTCAGGGAAAAGTACGTTCCGTCTTGCCGAAAAGTTCCAGTAACTGCTTGGCTCAAGCTGCTTCCCCATCTCCTGCCCCCAATCTGCTCTGTACAAACAAGACTGAGGTGTTGTATCAAAAAATAAATAAAAAAAATTAACTACCAGAAAAAAAGTAAGAGATTTGACATTCAGAAAAAAGTAATGCTGAGCTGCTCCTTACTAGAAAGGCAAGCATTTCCAAACTTCATTACCCTAGCATTATAGCAACATTAGTAAAAAACAATAATCTGAAATCTGTACAAAAATACAGTCTTCTGCAGGAGTAAAAAAAATAAAAATCAACAAGTAGATGAAATGCAATAACCAGTGTTTAAGAAACCAACTGTAGTATATATGAACCACTGTTTTCCACCAGACAGAACTGCAACTTACCTCTGCTAAACCTGGCCCATAATTGGCCCACTGATGTATAACATCAGTATTAAATTTTCTGAGCTTTCACAGGTAAGGGTATACATCAGTAATTCCATACCCCCGCATGAAGACAGTATTTCTTCATTAAGTTCAATGGATATTGGATTAAAGTCTTATTGTATTTCAGCTTCGTCACTGAAATCTTCAGCTTTAATTCCCCCCCCCACCCCGCCTTGTGAGATTTTTATCAGTCAAAAGTATGGAGGAGAAATTACAAGCCTCTCCACATACACATTTTGAACACAGGCAATTCAACAATACTTCATTATCTTGTATAAAAGCCTAAAGCAGAAACTTTAGCTCATGGAGCATGTAGCTGAATCTGAACCTCAAACATGCAACTCATAACTGCTGCTCTTCAACTTTATGTTAAAGCTTTTTCCAGTTAGCACTCCATTAAGTTCCATGCCTGTAGAAACATTATATTCATATCATTGTGCTGTAGCTTTCAGTCACTAGTAACTAAGCTGACAATATATCATGCCTGAGAGCAAAGAATGCCTCAAACCACAACACACTAGCTTTGGAAATGAGATTTGAATATCCAAATATATGGCAGATTTTGACTGCTTATGAAATGCAGTAGTTTTGAATGAATAAGGTTGTATCTTAAAAAAATAAATACCACCCTGACAAAGTAACAGATGGATCAGAACTACCCAGCTCAAGTCCAACAGAAGCAAAAGATTGAACACAGCAAGCTGGGGAACAACAACAACAAAAATATCATCGTGATTGTTGGCTCACAATAAGGCTTAAAAATAACTTTTCTGCTTGAATACAAATCACTTGAGAAACCCAAGTAGAGTCTTATTATTTCTGTGTTTTGCAGGTACTCAAAGAAACTGATCTGAATGACTACCACGCAGACTTCCTCTTGCCCCTTCATATAAGCAATCTTATGGACTGCATGTGCTTGTTGAGCCATATGCTAGGGAATGCATTAGCTCAGATGATAGGGTGGGACCTCTGAACTACCTGAGCAGATCTTTTAGTTTCTTATCACCTCCCAGCACCATGTTCCTGCCACAACACCAACCACCTCCCCTGTTCATAGTACAGGACATCAGTCCGCAACCTCAATCTGGCTCAGGGAGTTGTGGTGACTCAAGACTTGCAGTGGGGTTGAATTTAAGACTATGCAGGTGACAGCACCACAGCAAGGCAGTGGGAGCTACTGCAGGTCAGAGGAAAAAAAAAAGAAAAAAATCCTTTCCTTTCACACCAGGAATACCTACTCAGTATCCTTGCATGCATACACACGTGCACAAACACCCTCAACTAACTCTGCAGTTAACTACAGCTTCTGAATGAGCAGAAAGCCAGCATCTCCTACACCATTTAGGCAGAATGTTTGCTTGATTTTTCAAAGGTAGCCTCCACAATGTCCTGATCTTATTCAGGATTTGGAAAAAACAAAGCTTCTCTAATAGATCCACAATATTTTTTATATGAACATAGAACAAAGGTGAAGGATATGCAAAATTGTTTGCCAGAATTCACAGAAGAGATTTGTAGCAGGATTTAATCTTCTGCAATAAGAATGTTTGTTGAATAAACATGCCTGCTGCACATCACTTCTGGTGATGAGGAAGACATTTATGCAGAGTGTATGCAAAGATGCCAGTCTATTAAGCTATGTTAAAACTTCAGGTTCCAAATATCCAAAAAAAAAAATTGAGGCAGTGGTTATAGGAATCAGAGATCTGTTGCAACTATTGTCCCATATAGATAGTAACAGTAAGTAGTAGAACTACCACATTAAGCACAGTTATAGAGCATATTTATAATTACAAATGGATAGTACATATTTCATACATGTTTAAATTTAAAATATCTAAGTTAAAAATATTTAAAATGTCTTACTTCAGGGAAAACTATGTGTACCCTTTCTTTGCCATAGATTTCCACAAGCAAAAGGCCCTTTACACTAAATAGCACTGTAATAAACATTTGTCACAACAAAGACAATGCACTTGATCCACCCTTAGTTTTAACTTCCATAGCAGAAGATTTGATATATGTGCATTACTTTCCTCATCCTCCAGAGGTTTTGGAAGTCAACTCAAAAAATGTGCCCTTTCTGTTGCATTATTTCTCAAAATTCAGATTACTGTTTACTCAGTTGGCTAACAAACCCTTCATTGCTCTTGAAGGCATAAAGATAAACATTAGGTAGTAACTGTTATGAAATTCTAACAAAGCACACAACAAGTTTGTTTCAGTTTTCTACTGGTTGAATGCCTTGTCAGGACATGAACCTGGTAAGCTTGAAAAGGATTCTGCATTTCACAAGAAAAAAAATCTTTACAGGTATCCTCCCCCTGTCCCAAGCTGAGGATGAAAATGTTAAAGGACTAGTTTTGCAATGGTACATAATTGCTTGCAGTTTGGATTTGTTCTGCAATCCAGAAGTGAAAAAAAATTAATGTATTTTCTAACAAATCAGAGTTTTGAGGCCAAAGACTACTGTCATGCAGCATTTCTGTGCAACTGAGTGGCAATAAAACCCTTAGTTTTTCATGAAAGTGTCAGGTTTTTCTTATTTTCATTTGAGGCAGATGTAAAAGTTGTTGGACTAGGGTAGTCTTTTTTATACTACTTCTTTTTTCTCACCTCCTAACAGTTGTTCAGCTTTCAAAAAATTAAGAATTACTTCCAGTGCATGCATACATATGCAACCAAAAGAGATAAAGCAAAAAAATTAAAAATCCTCCTTGTGCCTTTCAGGAAATACAGACTATAAAATAACACACAAAGTTTAACTTCCATATTTTATATTCATAATTATGACATAAAAACTGGATCAATTTTTTCCTGTGCTACCACCTGACTCTATATACCAAGAAACAGATTCATTACCTTGTTGGTAGAAAATGGCTTTCTTAAGATGATAAAAAGATAACACTCTACAAAATTTTGCAGATACACAAATTGCGACATGACCCAGGCACAGATAAAGTCCCTAAGTACAGAACCTCAAGGGCCAAATTGTTTTAGGTATTACACAGGAGGAGAAAAGGATTTAGCATGACACACAGCAAGTTCCAATGTATTACTACTAACCTCTTTGAACCTCTTCTATCCAGTGTAAATTATAAATGACTTTTGCACTGATCAGAATGACAATATGGGAGCTTTATTATATCCCACACAGTTTAGCTTCCCACCTGGAAAATAATTCACTCAATGAGGTATGAAAGGACTTGAAGGAAAAAATAATAATTTAATGCAGGCTACCCAATAAGAAAGCTTTACACACAAGGCTATCAGTATGTTAAATTTAATAGCCTAGCAATGCTTCTCCCCAGTTTTAAAAACTGAACACTAATTCAGTTTTTAATGTCAAATGACAATGTCAGACTGTATAATCAAATCATGCTAATACAGCACCACACCACAAATGACCATGACAGACCTCATAACCAAAATTACAGCACTTTTTTCCTTTTCATGCAATAGCAAAGATCTTAAATAAGAAGGGAACACACAGGTCATCTCTTCTGACATCCACCAATTTGCAGGTTTCCCCTGATCAGCCCAAAATTATTGAATCTAAGCCACTGCCAAAGAGGCATAGGGATAGCAAGTCAGTTGTCCACTTTTACAATACAGGCTGGTCCCAAATTGGTCAGTAGCAGCAACTGTGCCAACCAATTAAAAAAAAAAAACAAAAACACACACAAAAACAAAACCCCACAAAAAAAAACACCTCAAACAAAAAACCAAACCCCAAAACACAACACACTACAAATACTAGAAACCCCACAAAAAAACATATAAACCACACCACACTCCACAGATACATCTCAGGAATTAGAATTTATGGTCAGCCCTGACTGTGGTATCTCATATAAAGAGAATTCCACTAGCTCTACTACATTTGATGAAAAGGGTTCATTCCTTCTGTGTGTTTTGGCACCCAGTGCAGATTACTGGAAGTGGCTGTGACCAGCACAGGGCAGTTCACGGCCACCTCCCAGACAGGTCACCCCACCTCCCCCTGCTACTGAAACTGTGCAATTTATGCCAAATACATTCCACCCCTTGCCTCTGCAAAGCATATATATAAGAACTGTTTGAATATACGACCACTGCAAGCTCTAGTTTCAGTATCATCACAACCTTAACATAAACACAGAAAAACCGTTTATCACCTGTTTACACAGTGTTTGCACCTAGCCTACCAGCAAACTCCAACCCCAGGCTATGCCTGGTCCCGGTGTTGCCCACACACTCCATCAATGGGCAGCACAGTCTTGACTCAGGGCATTTCACTTAGCTTATTACTTATTAATATAAACTTTTGATTACATATCTGGGTACTGAAGGAAAAAAATAAACAAACACTTAAGGAAACACCCTTCCTCCCCCTTCCCCCAGCTCAACCCCAGTGTAACACCTCTCTGGCCCCCTTCTAGCCTTAACTTCGCTTCTTTTCACTGGGAGGTACGCTCAGTCCATCTCCATCCCTTCTGTGAGGCAACACACAGCCCAGGACATTGGGGTCAGCAAATAAACATGTCCACCTGCTGCCCCTTGCCTCTTCCTGCTCCAGCACAGGCCATAGCACCTCAGAATATCCCTCGCTCAGCCCCGGTGGGTCCCCTGCAGGCTGCAGTCCCTCAGGGGCACCCCTGCCTTGAGTGGAAGCCCCCCAGGGCCACCATCCCTCAGGGTGTCCCTGCCCTGAGACGAGTCACAGGTAGGCCGCAGTCCCCTCAGAGGGAGGCCCCTGCTCTGGCATGGAGCAACCCCCTCACCCAAAAAAAACCCCGAACCCATGACTTTTCACACATCTCCTTGTAGCAGTTACTTACACACCCCTGAGCAGCCTGCCTGTAAAATTTTTGGAGTGAGAGAGAGTGTTCCCTCCTCTTTCAGAGGTGGCTGGAACCAGCAGCAACCAGCACAGGGCAGTTCACAGCCTCCTGCCACACCAGGTGCTCTTGAGGCTCCCTGGTACTAAAACACTGCCATTTATGCCCAAGACACTTTCATAAAATCCTGTGTGATATTTTCACACATAACATAACGTTCTTTGGGACGCTCAATAAAATGAATAAATAAGTGTAATCCCTTACCAGGCAGAGAAAGAAGAAAGGCTGGAAATAGGAGTTGGTTCCAAAATGGCTTCTTTAGAGCTGCCAGGGTCCCAATGCACTCCCAAACCATTAAATAATAAATACGAGGGTCAGCAGCCAATCAGCATGATTATGCAGCAACCTCTTTAATGACACAGCAGGATTTCTGCAGGTGGAGCTCCTTTCGGTGATGACGCTGGGGTGGTCACCAGGTGTGTGAAGTAACCTCCCACCCACAAAGCATGGGCTTTAAGAAGGCACGCAATGGTGAAGCACAAGGAGAAGAGGGAAGAGCTTGTTCTGCTGTACTAAAAGGCTGTGTGGATGTGACTGCAGTGCTCCAAAGAGGCTGAGGTAGATATAAAAAGTTGTGTAGCTATTATTGTTTAAGTAACAGCCATGGGTTGTTGTGTGCCTGTATTGGGTGGTGCTGGCAAGGTGGGTTTTTGGGGAGGAGGTGAGCTTGGGGGGTCCTACTAGACACAGTTCCACAGTGGACCCACTACAGGGTACTGTGTGAGAGATTGAAAGAGTCAATATCTCAAATATTGTGGTGGGGCAAGTTCTGCTTATCTACAACCTCCTGTGTAATGAGGAACCAGACCCCTTGGCTGACTGGACCAATGCTGGACCCAGGACTGATGAAATCTTTCTCTCTTTCTTTTTCTCTCCCTGTCTTCTCTCTTTCTTTTTCCTTTTCCACAATCCCTACACCTCATCCCTTTAGACATAAAACTGTTGACCAAGTCTGGCACTAGGATTGGATCCAGCTGCCCCTGGGGTCCTCTCTGAGGAGGAGTCTAGAAAGTAATGGGGTCTGCTCTGAACCTTGGGACTCAAGGGGAGGGATCTCCTTACTGGCTTCCCTGAACTGATCCCCAAATAAGCAATGCCTGTAGTATATGTTTGGTGATGTATGGTTAGCACATGTTACATTGTTTACTGATGTAGTTTCATGCCAATTTTTGTTGTGAGCATACCAGTTTTGGTGGGGAGCATGCCAATTCTCGTTGTGAGCAAATAAAAGTTGAGTTCTGTGGGTTAAAGGATCCCTGGTGTTGTTTCACCTGAATCCTGACCTGAATCAGCAAACTTGAGTCATTGTCCTGGGAAATTGGGATGTGACATGCTGCTTAGTCTGTCAGCAAAGATGGTGGTGCCTCTGGGAAAACACACCTAAGAAAGGGCAGAAAATGCTGGACAGGCAGAGGAGGAGGGAAAAGAGTGAGGAAAAGCAGAAGGAACCAAGGTCAGGGAAGGTAGAAGAGGTGCTCCATAGTAGAGCAGATATTCCCTTGCAGCATGTGGAAGAGCCCATGCCGGAGCAGATGGATATTTCCTAAAGGTACTGCTGCCTGTGGAGAGCCTGTGCTGGAGAAGGTCTTTTCCTGCAAGACTACAGCCTGGGGATAGTCCATGCTGGAGCAGGAGAAAAGTGTGAGAGGCCAAGAGGAGCTGTTATGGACTGACCATCCCCCTCCCTTTGCCACTTTGCCACCTGGAAGGGGGATGGAGTGAAGTTGAGCCTGGGGGAGAGGAGTGGAAAGCTGGTGGCTTAATATTTGTTTTTGTTTCTCACTACTCAAATCTAGTTTAATTGGCAACAACTTAGAATCATAGAATTGATTAGGTTGGAAAAGATGCTTAAGATCATCAAATCTAACTGTTAACCTACCATTGCCAAGTCCATCAGTAAACCATGTCCCATAGCCCCAGAGCAGTGACTCAATCACTTCCCTAGGCAGCCTGTTCCAATGCTTGGCAACTTTCCACAAGTTCAGCCTGTTTTGCCCATGACTATAAATGCTGAGTGAAGTCCCTCAATTTATCTCAACCTATGAGCTTTCTCATCCTATTTTCTCCCCTGTCCTGCTGAGGAGGGGAGCATAAGTGAGAAGCAGGGTGGGAATTTGGCTGTTAACCACAGTTAACTCACTACAAGATGACTTGTGATGTCTGCAACAAGAGAAGTCCATAACAAGAGAACTAATTAAAAAAAAAAAAATTAAATGAAGATTTTAAGAAAACAAAGCACAGTGCTAGGCTGATGATTTGTTGTCCAGTAGACAGAGAAAATCTTACTTGCAAGAATGAAGTAGCTATTTGTATTTAAATCTATAGAGCACATCTATTTTATGCAGTACTAAATATAACAAAACATTACAGCTAATCTGTTCAATTTATAGCACCTAGATAGCTTTTTGTGCTTCTGTTGTCTGGACTATTAAAACATATAACTATAATAAAGTAATATCTATGGGGGTTAATATTCACAACAGCGATACTGCTGCATCACTACTTGAGAGCAGAAAACATATTGAAATTACATGATATTTAAATGCTACTTCCTCAGAAATTACATTTGATCTTATTAATAAATAAGAGGGGCAAAATCAAACAGAGCAAAAATATTTACTTAGACTTCTCTGCAGGGAGCAGATGTATAATGTGAGAGAAAATATGGGTCTAATGCTGGACTTGGAAAATGTGAGTTTAAGTCTGTTATAAGCCCTTTTTGTAATTTTGTGAAAGTCCTACAGATCTGATTAATTCCCATAACTGAGGATCCTAAGAGGGACCTGTTCAGTAAGGGCACCTCTGCTCTCAGCCAATATGAACAGGCACATGAACTCGGCTTTCTCCAGGTGACATGTCACTGCCAAGTGACAAAGTTAATGTCGTGGGGGCTACAGCGGTGCTCTGTGTGGGAGGAAGCCATGAACTGCCTTGTGCTGGCCACAACAACTGCTGGGGCAAGAATATCCCTGATGGACAGCAGCCGTGGGTGATCCGTGCACAGACAGCCCCTGAGGGGCTGCAGACGTGGGTGTCGCGCACTGGAGAATAGACACTAAGGAACAGCGCAAGAGTGTCCATACCTTGTAGCCTGTTTAAGGAAGGGCTGTGAGAACCGGATTCCACCGGCTCAGCCTTTCCTCCATAGAGCAGAATGGAGCAATTTAATCTTTCATCACTTCCCTAGAAAATGACTGGATCCAGGTGATTTTGTCATGTAATGAACATGTAAGCAGGGCCCAAACTATCTTTTTTCCCCAGCACCCAGAGCAGCGAGTTGTCTCAGCATCTTTTTGGGGGTGGCAGAAGAGAAGAGCATGGAAGCCAAGACAGAGAGCAATGAGTCAGGAAACAAGACTCAAATCATCAGGTGGCAGGGACTCATCTACTGGAAGGAGTCCGGATGTTTTATTGATATAAAGAAAAATACTGGTTTACTGGCCATTCCCACAAACCTTATAGACAAAGAAAAAGCTTGTCTCAATCCACCCATAAAGAAGAGCATGCTGTGCTCAGCAGTCTGTGGTCATCTAAAAGTCTTTACAGAAAAGACTCTTGTCCCCTGCTGCTTTGCGGAATGCTTAGCAAGGAGCCACAGGTAAGTAGGCTGCTGGCATCCTGAGACAAAATACCGTCTGAAAGACAGGCAGTGCTGAAAGATATCTTTTTCTTGTCTTCCAAATTACTGTGCCCCGTCAACACTTGTCCTTAGCCAAGAAAGAATCCTACCCAATTTTTTGTCCATTTTTGGCGTTGCCTAGGAATGAAGGCTGTGTGCCCAAGGACTGAGGCAGCTGGTCTGGTGAAAGCAATAATGGTCACTGATCATGAGCACACTCCTTAGCTATTTGTCCCTGGACCCTATGCTTTTCTAATAATTGTCTCTCAGCCACAAGCTCTGGGCTCTGTCAGACCTTGATCTCTGCTGGAGATGGCGTTGGAGAATGTCCAAAGCTGGTTTGGAAACCTCTTTCTCAGACATATGTCTGTGCTGAATACATAAACCATGCCAAGATACTGCATCTCCTTGAACTCCTCTGATTTCAGACGGGAGGGGTAGAACCCTGATTCTTCTGAGACTTGAAGACAGCTCTCATTTTATAAAAGCTTGAAGTAATTTGGTTTGGAAGTTTAAAAAAAATTCACTCAGCCTCTCTCCCTTATAGATGCTCAAATGAATCCGCAGGGTTTGTGAGAGGGTAGATTAGAATTGGCCAATCTTAGGTTATTTCTTTACCCAACCCAGTTTTGTGAGGAAGGCAAGGAAAGACCAGAGCAAACCTCAGCTTCCCTCACATCTACAGTTCTTTCATATAACATAGTTTTATATATTATGTATTCCCAAAACCTCTACACACATTTTCATGTTTTATTTCTGAGGCTGCCTAAGAGGAAATGAAAGTTCAAGCAAGCCAATTTGTACTTTGTTCTTTGTACCTAGTTGACAGTGTTAGAAGTGGGGTACCAAGTTGAGGGCAGGGCCAGAAAGGTGAGGGAAGAACTCCCACTGGAAGTCAAAGAATTTTAGAGGTCCTATGGCACAGCTATTTGTTGGATATACGTTCCTATTGTCGCAAAATAAATTGTGTTAGAAAGTCTGGTCTGTCCCATCTAGATGTGCTGATGCATATTTCAGGGAGTGCCAGCAGAAAATGCTTTCTTGAAACAACCAATGCAACCCTCCAGGTTCAGCAATAGGAGGGAAGTCCTGTGTAATTTTTGTCACAGAAACTTTCTTTAACCATTGTCATTACTCTCTTTCTGTTTAATTGTTATTTTTGGCATTGATTACTGAACTTTTGTGATTTTTTTCTGTACTAAGAAACTAAGCAAATACCCAGACAGTAAGATTACTAATTACAATGGTCTGATCCAAAACCCATTTCAGTGAAGAAACACCTGAATCTCTCCTCTCTTTCTCATCTGATGACACATCATTCCTTCTTTCAACTTCTGCTTGCTTCAAACTGATTCTGGGCAGTGTGAAAATCATGGGTTTTTTTTCTTTGAATCTCTGTTCTTTGAACATTTTTTTTTCTTTGAAACTGTTTGCTTTTATAAAATAGAATAAAAACAAATAAAAGGAAAGTGGAATACAGGATAGAAGTTGTAAGAACAAAGCATCCAAATAATCTTTCATTCTCTTTATTTTTTGCACTAAACTAAGATCAGAGGGTGGCAAAAGGCCCTGAAATACAAAGATACGTAGGATGTGATTGTGTATGTGCAAGTTCTCCAAATCAGGACTAGATTCAGAAGCATTATATCAATATTTATATTTCTAGGTAGACATAGGTGGCAAGATGCTAAGAAATCTGCAGGTTTTGTTATTTTTCCTGTTCTCAAGAAAATACTAATGCCAAATTTTCAATTTCAAGAATGTGGTTCAGTACAAAAAGGTATTCATTTCTGTTTCTGCTTACATGAAATAATGCAAAATCTCAGTTATTGCATTGTAAAGATTCTGTAAACTATGAAACAAAGCAGGTGACCATTTAGGCTCCGTTTTTGAGAAAACACATACGTAGAGCAATTCTTAATGATTCAGTATGTGCACTGGTGTTGATCTCATCTATCTTATTCAAAGCACTGAACTCAGAGCTTTGGTAGCTTCTTGGTACAGGGATGCTTTCCTCCTGTGGTCTGGTACAGAACACAATCTAGACTCTTTTGATTGTTACTTGTTGATACTCTGTGACTTCTGTTTATAATTTTTATTCATTTTCCTATCAGCTCCTCGTTGTCTTAGGCAGTTAGTTGAGGCAAAAAATTCCATGCCTGGGATAAGATAGAGAGCCATGGCTGGAAACCTTCTATGTAATTGAAACAGAAATGGAAATGAGTCACAATAACAAAAATAGATTAATCACATTAACCTAATTTGTTACCTTCACTGTGGTCTTCCCAGAACATAAAATTCCAGTACTAGTAGTCTTTACAAATCTATTTTGTGTTTTTCTTCTCATCACATATTATGTGGCAGGTTGTTGGTTTTTTTTTTTCTTTGGAGAATGGCAAAATTTCAGAGGCTGTGGGCTATTTAGTTGAATTGCTCTAGGTAGTATGGCAGACAGTCAGAATTCTGTTAAACACTGACAATTTTTGAAATAACAAAAGAAATAAACTTTGTGACAAATACAGATCCAATAAATAGAACTGAAGTTCCATTAAAATTTAATTAGTCTATTCAGCCATACTTTTCACACTCCATTCCTTCCTTCATGGGCTAAATCAGATGTTAATGCACATATATTTTTGACAGATTTTGATAACTTTGCTGCTTTTTAGAGATTAAATCTGACAAGCCAGCAGACCCATTCTATGGCTGTGAATATGGAGATGGCAATAACAGGAATTATTTTAGGCAGGGGAAGCTGCGTTAATAATGAAGAGCAGTTTTCAAATAAAGCAGAAATTAGTGAAGTGCATTAAGAAATTCTTTAAAGTCTCAAAGCATTGCTTCTTTTCCATTTCAATAAAATCATAGTAAATTTGTATGAAGAGCTTAATGACAGAACCATTTGCTGCTGCAGTAGCTGTAAAGAAAAATGACTTAATGAACACGAAGACATAACAAAAAGTTGCAACACTAACTGTTAATATAAAAGCCTGTTATTCCCAGGCCAGGGAATGTAAGTTTTGTTTACTAACATTAGAATTTATAAACTCTTACACAACCTTATTACAAATAACTAATTACATTGAAGAACAATTCCATTAATTTCCTGAAATAAGGTTGCAAAGCTGAGTGCACGGAAGCTAGGGAATATTAGTATTAACAGAGTCTCAAGTTTTGTTCCTATATTTTTCCTAGAGCTGTTTTCCACTAAGTAAACTGAAAATAAAAATTGCATTGTGTGGAGGAACGCTAATGCTCTTGGGAGTGGTCAGTAGGGCTAGAAGCTTTACCTCCACTGTGTAGACTCATGTGCCTAAGGCCATCACTGAGCCTTGAAGGAGCATTCTCTAGAGCATGCTGTATCCTGTCTCAAACCTGAGCCTTCAAACTAGTCCCTGATACTGGGTTGCTTCTTTCTCATGAGCAACTGCTCATTTTAGGCTCACTCTTTACACTAAATAACCAAGTCTTGGCTATCCTTTGTTCAGCTTAAAAAGTCCTAGCTTCCCCTTTCCTTCAGATTCCCTACCCAAGGCCCCAAACACTCTCTCTAAATATGTCATCCTCCTTTCTCCTTCACACATCCCATGATCTAGTTTTAAGTCACTTTGCTCAATTGGCTTCATTGCTTCTTCTAACTCTCTTTCTTACCTTGGCCTTTAAGTGCTTATTCTTCATGCAGCCTTCATTCATAATCGGCCTCTCCTGTTTCTTTCTGTCCATTTCAACTCTTTGACTTATCTAAGTATTGCTTTTGCCCAATGACTGTCTCAAACTCCTTGCTTACCTGTATCTGTTTCCACTGCCAACTTCTGGAATCTTTGGCAGGGGAAAGAAAAATCTTCTCCTCCCACTCTCAAGCCGTTTAACTCACTGACTTCCCTTCTTCCTGAATGACAAGAATGTGAAAATCCAAGACTATCTTTTTCACCTATCAGGTTGATTTTCTTATTTCCTCCAAGCCCCTTTCTTCCAAAGCAGTCTTTCTAAGTGTCCCCCAATTCTCAGACAGTGTAGGATTCATCTTCTCTAGCTGTAGCTATGTTAAATTTAAGAGTCTATTCTAAAGTGGCCCGTTGATCTCCATCTACTGTAAGTTTCCAGAAAGTTAGTTATCCACCCCCGATATCTCTTACAATTCTCCTCTCTTATAATTCTACTGCCTAAGTAGGATTTAAAGGAAATCCCTAGCTGTGATTTAAAACTCCCCATGTATGATTCCTTTCTTAACAAAAGAAACATATTTTCCCCTTACGTTGTCTTTAGAAACAGGACTCTTTTGGCTGAAATCTTCCAAAATGTTTTTAGCCCAATGGGGACATTTAGCATGCAAAAACATCAGTTTGAGTGTTTTAGGTTTGTAAACCAAAGTTCCATGGGGCCAAAATTAAGATCTTGGTTTTAGTAGATAACTTGATAATACCACAGTTATGATAGTGGGGAACAGGTCAGGTTGCAGAAGATTCTAATGGACCTCAGAAATGTCACTTCCCTACCCAGTGTTCAGCAGCTTTGTGTAACATACGTTTATTAATGGTAAAAAGAATTAATTACTGGCTAAGAGCTCTGTTATACACTTTTTAAAAGGTCTAATTGAAAGCCCATCAAATTCAACAGAAAAGCTTGAAATGACTTTGTTGCACATTTTTAGAGCAATAAAAGAGGCATGTCCCTGTACAGCCTGGAGAGAACACTGAACTTCTTAGCAGAGATCAGCAATTAGGGGAGAAATGACTTTGTATTTCTGGTAAAATATCTTCTCCTGACCAATCCCATTTAGTCACATACCTATTTATCAAGCAAAGCTGGATGTCTCCTCAAGGGTATCAGTGACGTGAATTGCAGTTTCCTAAAACCCCAGTTTTGAATCTGCACTAGGGAAGGATCTAAACCCATAGCTGGAGACCATTGCCTGAGAAGATTATTTTCCATTTCTCCCTCATTTCTTCTTTCCCATAGCACATTGGTGTATGCCATAGAGGGTATATGCAAAATTCTTTTCTCTCTGTCTACCTATGCATATTATTTAAAGAAAGGGAAGAGTTCTTGAGGAGCAAATTCTATACTTCCATTTGTGTCAACTTTGCTGTCCTCACTCCATTGAGGGAGGTTTGTTTCTCAATTTGGCTTTTCACAGCTGGCCCGTATTTCAACCTTGATAAACTGATCCCCTACAAAGACAATATCTAGAGGTAGCAAAATTTTCTGCTGACTCTTGCCCCAGATGTTCAGCTTCCAGCTGCTTACGATTGCTGAATAGCTTTTGATTCATAAACAGGCAGTATTGACAGTAATCCCTCACAAAACCATTACTTCATATCAGACATTTGCAGCACATAAATCCTATTCTCCAAGTAAAATACATTGTTTTCCCCTTTATATACTCAGAAACACTGCATACAATACATAATATCATTCTCTCATAAAGAAATTTAATAAAACAAGAAC
>NW_010973177.1:1147392-1328360 GCF_000737465.1 Haliaeetus leucocephalus | reverse complement strand
GGTTTCCCCCCCCCCCCCCCCCTCCCCCCGATTTCATGTGATCAGCATTGTCTCTCCAGGAAGTTTGCTGATTCTCAGTAGGAGTTTAACATAGAATTTATTAAGCTACTTCTGCAAATTCTGACTACTCAGTGGAAACCTTAAGCCTTCTTTGTAAATCAAGACATTGAGCTTCTGCATCACTGAGACTCCTCTGAGGTCTGGATCAGACATCTACAGATAGAGAAATTACACAGTGAGTCAAAGATCGGAATAGGAAAAATAGGTATCACTGATCAAATTAGCTGGTCAAATTTAAAGATGGGCAATGAACCAAAGACATCTATTGCACTGATGTGTTAATTTCAGATTTTTGTTATACATTTTAAAATAAAACATAATTTGCAGATATTATTAAAGGAATAGTATCTTTACAGATGAGTAAACAGTGCATAAAACAGATGATAAACACTTGCATTAATGTATATCCATAAAAGTATTTGGCCTGAGAGACAGTAATTAATGTGCTAAAAGAAAATACAGTTTTGCCAGCTGATAACCACAGGTGATGAGTACATGTTTTGTCTGTGTGGAGAATGAACAGAGGAAACAACAAACAATTAAACTGGAAATTTTAAATAAAGAAAATATGCTTTCCCACAAACTCAAGAGGCCATCCATTTTCATGCTCCAAATAATTTTTACCCTCCCTTATAAGATGGCAGGGGTTCATTCCTGTATAAAGATTGACCCCAGCCTATGGAATTCAAAAGACAGGATTTTGATTGGCTTCAGCTAACTTTGAAAAAGTTCCACAGATAAAATGATTTTATACTTTTTACCATATATAGAGGGGAAAGAAACCTAAAAAGCATAGAACAAATGTACCTTAAGCTTGGTCTAGTACTTTACTAGTCACTACTGATTTTGTAACAGAACACCCTCATTTCTTTGAGCAGGAATGCATCTTCAAACACTAGTAACTCAGACCACAGGATCATAAAATGACTAGAAAGAGATAAGTACAGAGCAGGGATTTGCAGACAGTCCCTATACAACAAGGAACAGCTTACTGAAATAAGTACGTGTGCTGCTAACAAGATTGATGTTCCCAACTAATAAACCTGTTGTGAACTTCTGTCTTATTCATCACCTGAAGACTTCCAGAAATCTTATGTGATAGACTACATATATACAAACCCACTTATGACAATGCTTTTAGCTGTTTTAAAGGAAAAGAGAAATACATTATTTTTGAGATTCAGCTATATGGACAGTTAAGTAGTATCTTTTAGATTGACTCAGTGAGTATCTGATGCTGAGTCATATACTCTTGGTGTGACTGCCTGGTAACGGTTGCATTAACGATCAGAAGGATTTATAAAACAGAAGCTCAGCAAGACACATCTGAAAACATCACCTGTCTTAATGAAGGACATTGTATTTGATAGTTGGAACTCCAAATAAAGCATAGTTTGAACAGATTTTTTGAGAGCTCATGTGGCAAAGAAATCTGTGTTCACATTTTGTGTTCCCTGAAACTTTTTGGATCATAATCAAACCATTTCCTATTAGTTTATTTTTAGACTTTTTTTCTGTGGTAGATATTTTGTCTTTCCTTTCCATACTTCTTGTTTTATGCTATTTGTCCCTCCCAATCTGCACAGCCAGCAAAGGGGGATCTCATCTCCTGATAGCACTTACCTTGTTCTTGATTTTGCCAGTCATCGTTCGTGTGTATTAGGCAGGATGTCCTGGCCATTTGCAGTACCTTGTGCTTATCTTGTTATTTGTTTGGCACCTTTTTTATCCTTTGGGTGTCTTCAATTTTTCTACCTCTAGTCGTCACACTCTGATGCTATAATAGTGGCAGAAAAAAGTTAGACTTTGTTGGTTACACTATTTTAGTATGCATATATTTGGGTTCAAGGCAAGCTAACATTTGTTATATCCGGATTAGTGCATTTTTAATTTTTAAGTATCACAGTCCTCTGCTTTCGCTACACTAGTCTTCCTTGTTTACAGTAAATACAATGTATATTAGATAACATGGGAGATCTGAAGGAAAACCTCCTCAAAGGAGGCATATTCTCCAAATTCTTTCAGTTTGAAGTTTGGATGTCCTCTTTTTTGTGTGACTAATGAAGTTAATGACTCAGCCAGATTCACTTAAAAATAGCTACTATAACTCCACATAAACCCTGGATCTTTATTTGTGGTGTGTTTGCCTGCCCTCTATCTAATACATGCCCTCACATTTTCTTACTCTCTTGAGAGTCTTTAGATTAACAAATGTTACACTTGTGTCTGTGTTGGCTCCAGAGGTCAGTCTGCAGAACAGCATCGCCGCTAAGGAGAGATGAAATAGCATAATGCAACCACTAGTGCATTAGAATAATAACCAGGAGACCTGCATTTTATTCCTGGCTCTATCACTAACAGTTTGTATGACTTTGAGCAAACAATTCTGTTTTCTGCCCTTTCTGTTTTCTTATCTATGAAAAAGAAAAAAAAGAGACACTTTGTTGTAGTAACATCCATGAAATGAATGCATTGAAAATAATGTGAAGTTCACTTGAATTGATTGTCTTTCCTTTTTAATCCAGTGGGAAAAAAAGGATTAGGATTCAGTATTGTAGGACAGTTTTATTGCCAGTTTTGACTTTCCTGTTTTCCTGTAGTTTGGAATAGAGGAAAATGAGCTCCTTTTGTGTCCTGTAATTTTTCACTTAAACCTAATTGCTAAATTATTGTACACTGGCTTGAAATTTTGGGCTAAAAATATCCTTTAGTTGTCATTTTAGCAAGAGGTATGATGAAGAAATAAACATATAAATATATTTGGTAGACAGATTCAAAATAGAAATGTAGTAAGTTTTTCATTTATTTATTTTTTAAATAAGGAGTTTACTTGACAAGAAAAGCAAGGCCTATGTTATAATTTTACCTAATTGTGTTTAGCTTTCACTAGCTTCATAAATGATGCCCTATATTTCAAATTTCAGTGCTTGTGGTAGGTTCCAGAATCCATAAGTAGAATTCTCTGGCTGATACCATGCAGTAGGTTAGACTAGATATTTTCTGTTGACATGATACAGTTGTTCTTTGAGTAGTAACTATTTTTAAGGTTTATGAATTGGAGGAATAGAGGTATTCCAAAGTCTGGAGTTGTCACAACTCCCAGAGAGGCTTAAGGGTGAGGATTTCTGGGACAACTAATCTTGAAGAGTAAGAAAAGAAAGGAAACTGCTAATAAACAGAAGATGAAGTCTGGGGCAGGAATCCAGAAAGAACTGCAAGTTGAGCAAAGCAGGCCTCTGGGACAGGGAGCAGCAGTGATGAGAAGGAAAAAAACAGGTAGATTCTGAGAGACACTATGATAACTGAATATGATCCTAGCACCTCTATGAGCAAACCAGACTGATTTATCTCTTGTGCAGTCCTAATGCTGTGAGATCCTTTTACACTCACAATAAGTCAGAATTAAAAACGGGGCTCAGATGAATGTCCCTGTAGCAAAGAGATCTTCAGAAGAAAATAAGGATGTATCCATAGATAAATCATTTTTTACAGCATCTCTTAGCAGAGTGGAGACACTTCATATCTATGTTACAGATAGCAAAGATTTGAAGTAGTCACTAAATGGAAGTAAAAGTGGAAGAACAGCAAACTGGAGAGCTAAATAATCAGGACCATACATTAAGGAATTAAAAAAGATGTATGGAGTGGCATGGCTGAGCTGCTTGTACAAATATGCAATGATTCTCATTAAAGCCACGGGACCCAGTGATATTTAAAAATGCAGCAAAGAATGGAGCCTATATATTCCATTCCTCTTTTGGGATCTCCATGGAAAGCAGTTATGACTGCTTGAGGCACAAACTTTTATTGTGACTCCATGTTAACTTTCAGGTTTGACATAAGTGTCCCAGTCTAGCTTTTACTATCTCTACTGTGCTTTGAAAATGACAAATATTGTGCACTATCTAAATTGACTAACTGTATAGTAGTTTGCTATATTTGGATCCCAGAACATCATTAATTAGGATTCACTGAATTCAACTGAGTAGATTAGGTTGTCAATGAAAGCAGACCTCTCAGGTAGATATTGTAAATACTAGATCTTGGCTGCATGTGAAGAGCAGTCAAAACATTTTGAGCTTCTATGCTGGCTTGCCGAATGATCTTGCACAAATCTGCCACTGTGTTCCCATCTTCCATATCCAAAGCCTGTTCCTTGCTTTAGTTTCAATATTTTCTTATTCATACAGAAATGCCATTCATTTTGACCATATGGAATAAATTTCTTATATTGTTATCAGCTTTTCTGAAAACATGTCAGTCTTGGTGATTAGATTATATAAAGCAAATAAATATGTTGTTCTCTCTTTAGCTCCAGAGCCATCACAATAAAATGAGTATTGTCATTACATACAAGGGACCAAAATTCATTCAACATCTTGCCTGTGAAAGCCTCATGTTATAGCAGACAAGAGCTTCAGAAAAGGCCCAGCTAATCCTTTTCAAAATAAGTATTCTGAATGCAGAATTTACTTTTTCCTCACTTGGTGCTGGTGTATTTCTTGGATCACATTGTGGTGAATTCCTAGGCAGTCTTCAGTGGAGTTACCTTCTTGTATCAGCTGAAGATGTGCCTCCTTTTTGCTCAAAGCCATTAAAGGATGGCTTTTGAACACTTACAGGTCTTCTAAACTGATGGTTTTCTAAGGGTAAAGCAATAATAAAACTCTCACTTTAATTGTGCTGCGGAGACTTTATTTTTATTAATTCCATTAAAAGTGGAGGACTCTTTCCAATGTGTACCTGCAGGATACTGGTGCCCATCTGCAAACACTGTCTGTCAAGGATGACAGAAATAAGGTGAGACATCTTCCTGGGAGGCTAGAGTGCTGGACAGTACTACAGGGGACTGTATGCCTGCAATAAGGAGCTGTTTGAGGTCCAGCCTGCCAACCTTCCTCCCTATTCTCAGTTTTTTCACAGCAGATTTCTAGATGACTGAATTCTTCTAGGCAAGATACTATGAAGTTGTGCTTGCTAGTGTTCCTATGGCTTTAATAAAATTTGACATATGCTGTGACTTTTGGATGCAATTGGACAGCTCATGGGGAAATTAGGCTTTATCATTGTTAGTACAAAATAATCTCCTCCTCAGTAAACTACTTGAAAAGCAATTATTGAAAACTTTCGTTAGGAAAGGAAGGAGAGCTCTTTCTATTTCAGGTCTTCAAAGTTCAGTAAGACTCTTAATGATGCTTTCTTAGTGAAAAAAAACCCCAAGGAATGCCTGCACATCCCTTTGGGTATTAAGAATACAACATAGCTATACTTGTCAGGAACATTTACAGAACATTTCTGTCCTTTCTTCTACCTATTTTCTAGAAAGACATGGTAGAAGAGGGAAAGTGTAACTTTACTTGATTCTAGAAAAAGCAAACTAACTCTACTGCTAATGAATGCATCAATATCAACAGAGTAGGAACTTTGAGAGGAAGGGAATGCTCTTTTCTTGATGAACATGATGGTTTCAGATGGTTGTGGATTGACATCAATGTTTGTCGTGTATTGTCATAAAGTGAACATGCTGAACAAAAATGCTGTCTAATATAAAGGAAAACCAGCATATGCATCTTGCTTTGCCCCTACAGCATGTATGAAAAGGGCAAGTACTTAACAACATATAATATGTTCTTTGTATGTCTGTCTTGCATTTTACAGGAGCTGATTACACAAGTGCTTCAGAATTCACTGTCCAAAAAAGTACAGTATGAAGCAATGGTACAAACTATATCACTAGGAAATCATAATCTCCCCATCTTCTTATCACTCAATTTATTAAACTGATAGATCTATGAAAGATGATACCACCTTCATAAACTTCCTTTCATTGTGGATAAACTCAGGCTCATACGAATAGCTTTTTCCTTTCCTCTTCTACAAATATCTGCAGGCCATAGTTATGTCTGCTTACTCTCCTCTGTTTCTTCAGTTTGTTCTCAGTTCCTGATTTTTCATGAAGGCCTTTCTGTATGTTACATTTAACTGTGCCTTCACTGAAGCACTCCTAGAAGATTACCTTCCTGATTTGATATGTTATCAATAGGTCAGCTGCACTTCAGCTTTGCAAAGTCAAAATTGCACATTCTCTTTTTTTAATGTTTTTTTTTCTCAGAGAAGGGGAGTTTAACCCCATCATAAAGGAGAAATCGGAGCTTCTGTACACTACACATTATGCCAGAAAAGGCTAGTCTCAAGATAATATCATTGCATATTCAATGCGAGGTATTACTGCTGTATGCCCTTGCTTATATGTAAATCAAATAGACATTTTTTCTTGAATTTATAGGACTTTGGCTCTTCTTGAAAAGAAAATGATTGTCCTCTTTTCAGTAAATGGTCCCTGATATGAAAAAGCAATAAACTCAAAATAAGGTTCTATGGGAAAAAAAATAACATAACATTCTACACTTTTTCTAGGAAGCTGTTGGCAGATGGATGGGAAGTCTCAGCGTTCAGTGAAGATGCTGAAATGATAGTGATTTCTGTGGAACATTTAGAAGCAGGGCTCTCTATACGAAATTTTCATCTGGGATTTGGCTTGTGCACAACAGCCCAGAAGTTGTTCCACATTATCCGAACTGTATTTGTGAACTATATCCAGCCTTTTCCCACATCAGTATGAGAGGACTCATCTGAGCTATAGACCAACCCTCAGGATGAAATATCACAGAAGATGTCCAATTGCTGAGCACATCAGTATTTATTTGTGTGTTTGTCCACACAGTTCTGCCCTTTGTTCCAGATCTCTGCCATCAGATCAGAATTCTCTTGGTGTCATGCTTCATAAACAGCTTAAAAACATCCTGGAGTGATGTTCTGCACTTTGCAAGAATTAGCACTTAATTTTTCTCTTGTGTAAAAATTTATTGCATCCCTGAAGTAACTTAGTGCAACAAACTGCTGTTTGGAAGATACCCAGAAAACTCACATTCCTCTGTGAGGATCATAAAATGTGGAGGGAGTACCTTCTCTGTTTCCTCTTTGATTTTGTGATGCCTGTAGCCTGTGTAACTCTGGATGTTATCAAACAGAAGAGAAAAAAATATGGATGGCACAAGTGCCCCAGTTTCTCAAATGTGTGTTCTACCCGTTGCATTTTGACATGAATGATTCTTGTAGAGTGGAAATTTGACAGTGAGTCTGTTGTGCATCTAAACATATGTGGCCAGGCTTAACAAAACCAATGCACCTGAAGTCCACGGTAGATGCTGTTTATCCCCATTGTTAATAAATGTAGTGACCATCTGGAAAGCTCATTATACAATCTGAATTTTCACTGGTGGAAAACCTCAACCTGTCTGCTCCATATTTCTTAAACCCCTGTTTTTTTATAGCAGACAATGTAACAAATTGGTAAGAGGTAATTGAAACCTGATATTTTTCACCTCTGAAAAGCCAGAATATATTCACAAAATGCTGTTTTCAAGACAGACTCTGACATAACAAATGAGAATTTTTCATGCTGTAATCTGTTTATTTGCTGATGAACAGTAAAGTTCTCACAAACTTTCTTACAAAGTGTCTTACAAATGATGCTATCAGCTTTACAGACCTTGATACAGGAACTCATTCAAAGACTTCTACTAGCCAAGGTATCCAATGAGAAATACCTTCCCTGACTGTATTTTAAACTTTGGGAACAGGAGACTACATCCAAGAAAGAAAATAACTGTCATGGTTCTGAATTTACAGAAATGGTGGTTGGCTGTGTAAGAAAAACTTTTCTGGAGATGGTAGAATAGCTGCAAAAGAGTTTAGGGGAAGACCAGGGAAATCATACTTGTTACTATCACAAATTACTGGTTGTGCTATGAATAACTCAGTAGTAATTTCATATTAATGTGTGATGGAAGTTTCACTAACTTCAGTATGCTGCAGACACTGTCTCTCCGATAAAAAAGTGATAAAAGGGCTAAAAACCTAGGGAAAGGTTTCCTACACAAGCTCTCTGAGCTTTAATTAGTTTCCTGATTAAAATCTTTTAATGTATGTGTCAAACATACATGACACCTCATCAAGTCTATGCTTTGGATGTGCAAGACCTATCCACAGCTGTCTTAGAGAAACCATCTAGATGCCCAGTTCCCCTAAAACCTCAACACTTACAAATTGTTGGTCCTCCTCCCCACTGTGACTGACTTGGCAAAAGGGTGAAATCATGAATAATTGCCTCCTTTGAGTTTTTCAGCATTTTCACTTCCAGCTGATACCTACAAAAAGTTGAAATTCTGTGAAGTATAGGAGGAAAAAACAAGTCAACTTGAATTAGCTGATCCTCTAAAGTACCCAAGATGGCTGAATATGCAGGAATCTCACGAAAGAAATCTTTCTTCTTTGGTAATAAATTCTATTTCTTAAAAAGCTGGAGAAGAAAAACGCAGTAAGGAACACAAAATAGAACATAAGTCATGAAAACCATTTCTTCACTTCTTCAGGTGTTCAGTACTATATACTGGACCTTAGCTTGTGATGGCCAGCTGTAATAGATTTATATTACCAGATACTTATTCAACACATTAAATTATATCTTGGATTATATATGACCAGAAATCAAATGCATGAGAGTAATCCAGATGGGAAATGGAACATATCTTTCTTAATCCCCTTGAAGCAGTGACAGACAAGACAATTTGGGAAGAGAAAACCTTTATCTTCACTTTCAATATTAGTGTCCTATAGTAACATTTGACACAACTATCTGCAGCTTCTTTCTGTAGGGTCAGTGCTGTTCCTGTAGAGATTACATATGTTCTGGTCTTGGTTCCAGTCAGTCATTAGACAGCAGAGACTCCTGAAATTTAGTCACAGCTCTTCCTGGCTTGAGGAAATATCTTCAATAAAGATGAAACCAATGAGACCTACATTATACAACACAGTTTATTTTATGAGGAAGGAGTTTAAAATCACAGATGTTAACCAATCATTTTTTGGTGTTGAATTGATTACAAACTTGATTAAAAACTGCACAGTGCTTACTGAGTAGAGAAGCATTATAGCACCCATGGAACATGGATCCTAGAAATGACACATTAATCTGCATAAACCCTGCACGTATGTGTGCTTGGCAGTATAAGCCCAAGCTGTTCTGTTTAGGGCTTGACTGACTTTGATTTTCACAAATACTTAGAACCATCTCAGAGGCTATGAAAACCTTTTTCTGCTAGCTTGGCTAATGGAACTCTGTCCCCCTCTGCAGTTGAATTGGGATATATTATTTGCCACAGGTAATCACTTGCAAAGTGTATCCTACTTCCATTTTGAGATAGGAGCCAACAGCATTGAAGAATTCTTATTTTAGTGTGAAATATTCCTGTTCTGAACTGTCATGACAGCCACAGCAACTGAGGCAGACTTTTTTTCTCTTCTATTTTTTTTTTTTTTTTTAGACTTGAGAATTCAAGAGGATTCTTGAGAATTGAAGAACAGGCAGCTAAGTAATACTCCAAAATCATTTATTACAGAAGGCTTCAGCTAGAGAACACTGGTGCCAGTTTGCTTAGTAAGTGAAGAAAGTGAATGTGTACCAAGTAAATCAGAAAGAATCTGAAGAGTTTACCTGAAGCCAAGTAATCACTCAATTCAATTAAAAAATTCTTGGAACTGTAATTAGCAGATAATATTTATTTCTGATCCTTTCCTGCAGGGGTATGATGCAGTTATAGAGGATAACCTGATGACAAAAGACAATGACAAATCTGAGCAGGGATCATTAGCTGAAAAATAGTAATAATAGCTAAAAATAGAATGAATTAATTTTCCATAAAAGAGCTGTGCCACTGGTGATTTCTCACTGACATTGACAGAGGTGGAATGGTCAATTGTTGGCTCTACTATTTTTTTGACATCTTAAAGAGAAACCTTATTCATGAAGATTTAATTGCTTTGTACACCATTGTCAAGAACAATAGCTTTCTTCAAGAAACTAGTGAGAAGACTGTTATGGATGTTATGAATTGCACCTCCAAGCTCATCTAAGCCTGAATGGAAAGGCCATTGATATTACTTTCAACTTTACCCCTTCTTTGATAGAATAAGTCTCTCAATTACAGGACAAATTCATTCATTTTCTCTGTTATCTCTGCCTGTCCTGTCATCACTTCTTCCTGAGTCCAAGGGGAAAGGTTTTTACAGACAGGTGAGAGCAAGTTATTTAAACTCATCTCTGGTTGTCATAGCTGCTGCTCAAGGATCTTCCTACAGCAACCGCGGATCCTTGTAGCTTGTCGTTAGCACCCATAATTACACTCAGAGCCACTCTTGAGTTATTCTATAACCTGTACCGCTTATATGCATCTTACTATTTTTCTCACATAAGTTTTCTATTACTGTCATGACTTCTGAGTCTTCCCCTGACATTGCAGACAAGTAGGTACTTTTTTTTCAACTTGTCCTGAGTTTCCTGGTAGCACTGGCAGTAGCTTGGTGTCACTTCTGAGTCTTCTGCCTCCATGAGCTGGCTATGCTGTTAAAGGCATTTCTGCCCTGCTTTAGATCAGATTTTCTGAGTTTATCTCAAACATAAAATAAAGTCTACTAGTCACATGGCCCTGTACCCTGTGTAAGTTGCCTAGCAATTGGGAATTTTAGCTGAAGAAACTTCTGAGTTCTAGAACTGGGTCTTGGAGGGAAGAATAGAAAAATGTATCTGGTTGGACATTTGTCCATTTCTGCTTTTTAGCTACTAAAATTTCTAAGTACTCCAGACAGCAACTGAATCACCATGACGTGTACAATAGATGGACAAGTAATTTTCTCTTTTATATGGTTTTTGTTTACAGGTGGCAGATAGTACTACCAATTTGTCATCAACTCTTAATTTGATTTGTTTTCTATTTTGTCATCTGGTAAATGACATATTACTGGAAATAAATGTTCAAGATGGATGTGCTACTAAAAACACATTAAACCTGCTAAACAATGAGATTACCCCCCCAAACCCCTAAAAGACTATAGACCTGGAAACTGGATTTGTGTGAACTGCTACAAAAAGTGACTGCAAAAGAGGAAACCCATGATCACCAAAACCCTCCCAAATAAATGAACCCTCTTCCTAAAGGTACTGTCAACATTGGAAGGTACTCCTACAGGAGATATAACCAGATATCAGACTTCTTTTCTTAAATATATTATTTGTGTTGACAGGTGGACTGTAAGAAATGAAGTACAGCACAGAAGTGATCAAAAACTTATTTTCTATTTTAATACACTGAAATCAGCCATCATTTTGTAGCTTTTCCTTTTTTGGGTGAACAAAGACCTGATAGCCAGGTAAACTGTTAAATGGAGAGAAGAACTACCAGTGATTTTCTTGACTATCAAATTGTTTGACAGGTCCCAGCTGAACACTTGTTACTTTTGTTAGGTTTGTTGGTAGCCAGTCACTCCATAATTATGATATCCTAGGTCATCATTTCCTTATCACTGAATGGAAATAATTATTTTCAAAGTCAGTAACTTGTTTCTACATCTTCAACTTTATTAACATTTTCAGTGAGGTGGCATTAGAGATGTGCTGGACTTTTTTTTCTTTTACTTGTATTGGTTAGTAAAGTAGCATACCTAATTCTTATTGCCTGCATGTACTATTTGCATACCTTTCCATCAGCTAACCAAGGGCTATAGGACATTAGAAGTTTTGGGACTTGTAAATCCCAGTGAAGGCCCAGTCTAATTTCTTAAACTTTTTCACAGTTGGTGTTAAAATATCTCCACAGGATCTGGTGGAATTATAACCCACTCCCAGTGCTGAACAAAGTAAAATAATACCACCAGAGTTTTATCACCCCAAATTATTTGGTTGGCATTTGGTAACCTATCCCAAGTTCCTGGTCTCTTCCATCTTTTCTTGCCTGTCTCAGAGAACAAAACTCCTGATTCTTACTAGAGGTATCTTCTCTTTCCCTTCTTTGTTAAGGGGGCAGCGCAGCCTTGTGGAAATGGGCACCTGGGAGGGGATCATCACAATCTCATATTAAACATTTGAAGATATCCAAAACTCTGGCAATAAGCCTTCAGTTATTCTTTTAATGAATAAAGAACTCAAAACCAATACCACACTTTAAGAAGCTTTAATCCACTTCTTGGATATCATTTAGCTTGAACCACAGAAATGCAACCTCATGGAAGAGTTATTTTCCTGTTATCTCAGCAGTTGCATGAGAAATTTCAGGTGATCACATATGAATGCTCAGACACCATCCTTGGTTCGCTTACGTGGAACAACACTAACACAATTGCTAGCATAACATCAAAAGATTCAAGGAAGAGCAAAATGAAAGTAAAATGTGAGTATAAAGACACTTAGAGACAAAGCAAGTCACAGAAGCACCAATAATTAAATCATGGGTACTGAAATAACTCTCACAGCCAATTACTTCTGTGTACCAAATATCATTGCGTAAGCTTGGGTGCAAGAGTCTGTATTGAGTTCTTGCTGAATGAATCATTAAAAGAATCAAAACTCTTCCACAAGAAGCAATACTAATTTGTCAAGAAAATAGCTTTCTTGGAAGCCATGGTTTTTCATAAGTATTTATTCTCCACTCCTCAGTGAGCACAGCATTCAAATGTGAGGAATTCAGAAAATAAGTAGATTGATTTGAATATTCTGATCCATATTGGGATTCCCTCCTCTCCCCCCAGTTTAGCAGGCATTTTATAAGCACCTTCATAACAGGCTGCTGACAACAGTGAACAATTAATTGAATCACAGAAACAACCACATATTTATGCAATTCCTCACTTGAGTTTTGGGGATTCAGTGTCTTCATCCAACAAATATGCATTTTCTTGTTTTACATTCTTGGTCATCTGAATTTGCCATGCTCTGCTTCAAGAATGACTGTAGCCCAAACCCTCAAATACGTTAGTATATCAGTACAAAATTCATTATGTTCACCCCTTTTAAAGCAGATTTATATATTCCATCAAGCTGTTACACAATAACTGTATAAGTTATAAACAGGTATAATGGAATAAAGGCCTCCACTTTGGATGTCCGTCTTTCAAAGAGGAATAGAAACTGATGCTTTCACTGCATGTTTACTTGCTGTTGTTGCATCTTTTACCTATTTGGCTATTTCTACTTGATTCAAGGTGAATTACTGCCACATTGATAACTAGTTTTTCTTTCCCAGTGTTACAGGGGGATCCCTCATGGCTCTGAGGACTGTTTTCATTAGGACAGCAAGATAACAGATGAAGAAATAACAACACAGTAGAAAGCATCAGAAAGATAAGAAAAAAGTGTTATTGTCCATTGTACTGAAACTGTAATGTTTCTACATGCCTTGCAGTCCATTTGGTTTGGGTTCCGTTCAGCTGTGACTCAGAACTATGATACTGAGGCTGGCTTATTGCAAGAGGAATAAATAACAGATATCATTAATAGTTTGTGCATGGATCATAAGCTCAAACCCCAGATGATCAGAGCCAACAGAGGAATCAAGTATGGAACTAGAGAAAACTTTTAGGTTGGTCAGCATGTGAGAGGTTACCACAAGATAGGAGCCAGGACATCTAAAGTCTATTCCTAATCATCTGTCATTTAGATAGCAATTCCCCCCCTCTTTTTTTTTTTTTTTTTTTTTTTAAAGGAAAAGTGATTGGGAGTTGTAATTACTTATATACACTGGAGATTATAGTCCAGCCTAAAGACCATACCTTGTGAATTTGGCAAGAATGTGAACTAAACATTTATTAAGCACAGTTAAAAACCAAAATTCTTAAAAACACAGATTTGAAATCTGAAGGCCTTAATTTTTCCTCATTCCAGTGTTCACCAAGAAGACAACTCTTTTTTTTTTTCCTTCTTTCCACTCTTACAGTTAAGTTAGTTTATCCAGAATATGTTGTTAACTTTCAGCTCAGATTCCGTCAGTATTTTGAGTTTATAAACCTAGGAGCAAAGTTTCCAAGTGTAACCAAAGCTCATTTAGCCAGAACAGTCTCAGTCTCCAAGTTAGAGTACATTTTGTCGATAAAAGTGCTGTCAAATTGGGATGCTATTATCTACCCACTAGTATCACAGCAGAGAATGAGACCAAACCTCAGATTCATATTAAAGTCTAATAAGTGAATGAAAATGAATTAAAAGTAAAATTTTTCTAGGTCCCAAAAGGAACGGTGAACAACTTGTTGCCCCCTTCTCCCTGATCTGCCCCCCATCCCAAGCAAGCTACTGAACAAAGTAAACCTGGAAGGAAAAACAAAATACAGAGTTTTGTTTACTAAGCCTTTTATTAGTTGTTTTTATCTAGCAGAGGCTTTTGTAGTTAAAAACATGCTTTACTTCTGTCTGATTTTAATGAACTATAGCACCAATTATTAGTGCTCTTTCGGTATGTTTGAAACATTCAAATATATTTGCCTTTAAACTTTAGCAGGTTAATGTCACTATAGATTGTGGAACTCTAAACGGTTTCAGCACCATACTGCTTCACTCTTCACACACAAGCTTCACTTTTCAAATATGTATTTAAGCAGATGTATTTTAACTTTTATTTAAGCATCTTTACTGCAGTAAGCCATCTTAGAACTTGTAGGCCTAATGGCACTTAAGTCTCTATGAAAGTAAGGTCAGAGGGTACTGAGCACCTGCCTCCTCATTTAGGAATAAGTATAGAAAAAACAATTATAACACCGAAAGTTACAACAAGAGAGCCTGTATTTATCTCCCCCAGATTCCTCATGTCAGTTGTAAAAAATGAGCCAAATAGGGTCAGATATAGAGGGGTTTCCCCCAACCCCTTTTTTTCCTCCTACCTAGTAGCCCTTGCAGGAATTTAGCAACCTGAAAAAGCATTACAGTACAGCCGGTCACAGCTATGCAACAACTCTGTTGGAAGAGATGCATGGCACAAAGAATTTGGAACATCTAAAACACCACCAGATAATAGATACCTATGATATTCTTTCTATTTACTGTGCATGTCTGTCCTATTGGAAAACAAATTTATATATCACTTGGGTACCTGAACAAGAGAAGCAGATCCACTGACAACAATCAGGGCTTGCCAACAAGCTAGCAATCAAAAAGTAAGTCGATAGGCATAATGCAGATCTGAGATCAAATCAGGAAGGCAAGCAAGCAGATTAGGATCAGCACAGAATCAAGCATAACACACATACAGTTCAGCTCAAGCAAACACTGGAACCGAGAGCCTGAGCTTAAATGCAGTGCCTGGCCAAAGGGAACTTGTGGATGGGTGGAGGTTCTAATTAAAGCTGTTCAGGGCAATTAAAGCCTGTTGGTGTACTCAGGAATCTGGCAGCACTGTTTAAAGACATCAGTATTACAGATTTCATCCTTTAGGAAGGACTGATGAAATAAGATTACAAGGAGTGATATAGGAAATAATGCTGGTAGATTCTTTGAAAGATGGTGTACTTTTTGATGGGAGTGGAATTCAGGTAGCAGTATGAAGTCTTACCTTTCCTCTAGTTTTTCTAATAGCCACTGTTTTTTCCTAAGATACTCTACTCTTAAGTGTGTTTGGCTTTTACAATGATAGTCCCATTATCTGCGGGAAGTCTGAAGTATGGTCTTAATTATGAAAAGATGATTTTGAGCTGTGAGTAGTATGAGGTGAAGCCATGACACTTATTAGGAAAGTTTTGCAACAGCTGCTATATGAATGACTATGGCAAGACATGTAGAAACAGATCCCTAGCTGTGTGCGACAATTGAATTCTAAGTGTTCATTGCTCTTTCTAAAAGATTTGAAATGCATCGGTGTGTGCAGCTCTTGCTTTTTTCCTCATAGGACATTCCTTCCAGCCCTTTCACCAGCTTTGTTGCATTCAAGGACCTTAGCATCCTTCTTAAATTGCGAGGCCCAGAACTGCACACAGTATTTGAGGTCAGGCTGCACCAGTGCTGAATACAGCAGGGTAACCTCTTTTGGTTATCCTGTGTTTGATGCACCCCAGGATGGGGTTTGCCCTCTTGGCTGCCAGGGCACACTGCTGACTCGTACTGAGCCTGCTGTCAACCAGCACCCCCAGGTCCCTTTCTGCAGGGCTGCTCTCCAGCCACTCCTCTCCCAGCTTATATTGTTTCCAGTGTTATTCTGTGACAGTATATATTCCATTTTGGCGTTATAGAGTCACTATAACTGATATATATCTTTATTTTGCTAGAAAATTTTGGAAACACTGCAGCTGTGCTGGATAAATCTGACTCAGAATTCAGTCAGATAAAATAACACTCCATTTCATAACATCTATTCAATTACTCCTCTTCCCAGGGACGAAAATGCCCCACTTCTTAGGTATCACTTCTTTTTTTTCCCCCTTTAATAGTATAGCATTATCTTGGGCAATTGATTACCCCTTGCCTTGCTAATGTCTTCTGCCCTAAGGTTATGAATGCTCTGAAATCTTATTGAATACTCAAGAAAAAAAGAATGTGAAAACTTTTTTTCTCCCAGGAAACAGAAGTTTATAGAAGTAGTCCATCAGAAGCAGGGTAGTTCCTTATTTTACTTTTCTTTATTTATTTTTCTTTTCTTATTCTATTTTGTTAGCAGATTGTATGCAGTTTGTTACTCAGCACCTCAGCTTTTTGACCATACTGCAGTATAGTCTTTGCCTCCCACAGCTGAGAATATGCTTCATTAGCTACATGCAAGCTGGGAATGGAATCCCATCACCAGGCAATTTCTGATACACATACATGTATTTTATATTATATATATATTCATGTAAATGTATATTCCTCTCCCTCCACACACAACCCTGTCCCTTCCACCCACCCCTGATGTCATTCTGGTGTGCTACTTGTACAATACTGTCCCTGAGGGAAGGCACATGCTGTCACAAGAGGCTTGTTGCTTGCCAGGGGCAATCTGGGAAGCCACAAAGACACTGCTGAGGCTTGTCCAACCCTTGCACCAGTACTGCACTTTGTTCATCTACACCAGTACCATCTGCATTAGCACCAGTATCAAGGGAGGCCTGGAGCAAATCAAGAGACACTACAGAGCTCTAGGAGCAAAAGCAAAGGACATGGGAGCCCCAGTGGGCTCTCTGTAGTCCTAAGTTGGACTTGCTATAGGGACAGTCTCCAACAGAAATGGATGCATCATGTGAGTTAGTAACTGGCTGTGTGGCTGGTGTGGCAGGCAGCCTCTTGGCTTTTGTAACCATGGGTCTTTCTTTGAAAAACAGAGCAAGAGGCAGGATCTATCCACAAACTATGTAAGAGTACTTTCACCAGCTGGGTTGTTGAGCAGATGAAATCGTAAAGTATGTATGTTCAGGGTTGGCGTTAACATCTTATGGCAAGATGAAGCAAACAATGGCAGGGGTGGTAAGTGCATGAAGCAGAGTAATAAAAGTCTTGGCAAGGGTAAAAAGAAAAAAAAAAAAAAGAGGGCACAACAATGTCTTTACAGAAATGCATACAGCCTGGGAAATAAGAAGGAGCTAGATCTCCTGTATGTGGATGCAGAACTGTGATGCCATTAGAATTGTCAGGTTGGAGTGGGATGGCTTGTATGGCTGGAGTTCTGTGATGAGGGATAGATACAGGCTCTTCAGGAAAGACAGGCAAGGAAGACAAGGAGCAGGGTGTTACCCTCTATGAGAAAGAGCTGCTCAGATGTGTGGAGCTTTTCTATAGACTAGACAACAGGCTGGTTGAGTGCTTTTAGGTCAGGATCAGGTGTTGCTGCCTACCTGGTCAGGGTAAAGTACTGAATGAAATCTCCAGATCATTTTGTTCTTATGGGACTGGAGATTCTGTCCTGCTACTTACTGAAAGGGTAGTGTGGAGGGATGCAAGCAATTTAGGAGGCTTCTGGAGGGTGTCAAGGTTAGCCTTTTAACATGGATTAGCTCAGGTGCAGATGCCTGTGCGACAAAGATACATAGTCAGGTGAATCTTGGTGTCTATGAATTCTTGGACTGGATAGCAGTATGAGCATTTTGATACCTTGAGCTGGTCATAAAGGAGGTTCTGAAGTGATCTGTTTCTCTTCAGAAAGCTTCCTTCCCTGAACCTGTGCGTTAATTATGTATTACACAAGCTATATTTTGTAGATATTCCTTTGCTGTTGCTTATATTTATTTAAACTGAAAAAAATAATACTGTAAGGGATTATAAACTGTGTTAAGGACAATTAATCTGTCCTTTGGAGTAAAACCAGTGGAGCAAGCTGAAGAACTAACATATCTTGTTTTCCTTTCCTGACTATTGTATCAAAGATACATAATTTGAGAAAAAAAAACAAACCACAAACATTCACTACACCTTCTCTGTGACTATCCAATTCATGTTGTTTGTCTTTCTGAAACTTTAAAAAATAACTCAGTATAAACATAGGGACCATGCACAAAGCCAGTCGAGATAGTTCAGAAAGCACACTTTATCAATCTGTATCTTTAAAAATCAACAAATTAAATCCAGACTAGTAAAAGAATTATGCAGATGTTCTTGACATGATGATGTAGTCCAGCTGATTTATGGTGTGACCAAACACACTAAAAGGCTTCAAAGGGCTCAGCTTTGTTCTGGCTGAGGATAAAATGCCATACCATATCTTATATGCTACTAAACTTTAGTTCCTTTAGAAGGAAATAATGCTCTCAGGAAACACTCATATCTGACCTTTTTCTCATATTGCAGTCATTCAAATACTGATACTTAAGTTATTATCCTGAAATACCTTCAGGAAAATGGCCTTGAGCTGAAAGGAGTAGCTCAACCCTCCCAAAGAATCTCATATCTACACCTGTTATACTAAATTAATGTTTCTGAGGGTTATCACCCAAAGAAGCAGAATGGATATTGTTGTTTTTACCAAAAAATTGTGATTATAGTCTACAGCAGAATTCTTAGCCAGAAGGAATATTAACACCTATAGTTTACTTCTGTGCCCTGATCACATGCTTTTCTTCTGTCCTTTAGTCTTGGAAAATCAAACATAGCATGCCTGTTCTCTCTCCCAGTGATTAGCAACTATAAATGTAATTCAGATGTTTTACTAGTGTTATTTAACTTTTGCAGAAGACTATGGTTCATTATTGCTAAATTTTCCTAAAAGGAATAAACATCATATCCATCTCAACTTCTAGCCTTGGTGTTTGACGGTGCCCACATGAAACCTTATTTAACCATCAGCATAGCACCCCTTTCTGAAAATCAGTAAAATCTGGGGTAATTCTTTTGAATGTTCATCTCTGTACTCTTTGAACATACCTAGTGGTTAGTGTTGGAAATGAAATGAATCTTTACTGTTCTTTACTAAAACTGTGAAAAGGAAAGAATGAGATAGTCAGTGTTGCTATTGTACAGAATGCTTAGATCACCTCTGTAGAACATTTTGATCTAAAAATATGAGAGAAGGTGACAGCTCCTTCTTCCTCAAAAGCAAGGTCTTACCACTTATGCTTTAGCATCTTTGGGAAGGCTGGAGATACAGTAATCTGCCTGAAAATAGGTTTTCCTTTTCTCCCTAATATCAAAAAGAAGCTGGATAAGAATTTAACTAAAGAGGTACAAGGTTGGGGATCAGGATATCTGGACAACTTTGAGCAAAGAGATGAGATCACTGAGGAGTGTGAAACATCCCACCTGAATCTATAAGAGAAATCAGAGCACAAATGAAAAGTGATGTGATGACCTGCAGTCTTTCTATCCAACTATTTATTTTGTACTCATTTAAGAGAGTTTTCAGTTTTGTGAATGTATAGTGAACATCACTGATGATACAAATTCAAGTCTAAGGAAGCTGCAGAGTGTCCACTGTTTACACAGTCTTCTCTATGACTTCTTTGGGAAGTGAATGGCTCATAATTTAACATGTCTGTAGTTGGCCTCTCCCCATCAGCATCCCAAGAATTAATATTCTACAATATTCTGTGGGAGCTGCACAAAGTTCCTGTCCACTTCTTGTCTTCAAGGTATTTTGTATCTGTTTGCAAGCTGTCGTACTTGCAGAACTTGCGATATCATTCATTCACAATGTAGTTTGTTTTTGCGACTACAAAAATAGTTATATTTACTCTGCATTTTCATTTGTTTCAAATTTAGAAGGGATGAAACCCAATTATAATCATACAGTAAGACATATGGTAAAGTAAGATCCATAGATGCGCATTGATTTATGTGATGTGTTTCACTTTCAGAAAGTGGTATTTGAACATGATGAAACTTAAATACTGCTCAAATTAGGACAGCTATGCCACATCCTTAGAGGTTTTATCAGGATATCTTTGCTTAATCCAAATAAAAGTGCCAGAATTAATGTTATTTTTATGAAATGTGGTGCAAGGGAACTTACAGTAAAACCTAACAATTCCCTGACTCTTCTAGATGAAGTAAGAAAAAATAGCTTTATGGATGATGATTAAATGAAAGACATGCTTTTGGATTCAAAACAGTATAATGTTATGCTGGTCATTAAAGTGAACTGCTGTTTTCCTCTCTTCTTTATGACAAAATTGAAGAGAAAAGCACTTGAAAAATACTGATCTTATAGGATGAAAGAGGATAGTATGATCCTTTGCAAGTGGCAATTTGCAGAAAT
Organism: Haliaeetus leucocephalus; assembly: GCF_000737465.1. NCBI lineage: Eukaryota > Metazoa > Chordata > Aves > Accipitriformes > Accipitridae > Haliaeetus > Haliaeetus leucocephalus. Next base: position 1,307,769 of record NW_010973177.1, on the reverse strand, counting down.
AAGTGCTGAGTTCATGGATGTACAGGGAGTGGATTTATTTCATCTGATTTTAGACATCCAGAATGAGATGTCTGCAAGTAAGGTAGTAACTTCTATAGTCGATGGAGAGAAATAGACACTTTATGGAAATAGTTTCAGGGTGTTATTCTCTTCAGGAAAATATTCCCTATATTAGAAAATCAGTCTGTTTTCAAAGAATTTGCCTTCTGTGCAGGCAAACACACAAAGGGAGTCTGTGTTTTTGGGTCAGCATGCCTATTCCAATCTAGGAAGGCTAATAGAATAGAATCATAGAAAGATATAAGTAAAAGAGACTTCCAGTGAGCTACCTTCTCAGAGAAGGGCTAATGAAGTTATATCAATTTGCCCAGGGCCTTATCCAGTCAAAGTCTCAAAATCTTTAAGGATAGAGATTGCACAACCTCTTGGGATAATTTAGTCCTTAACCATCATCACAGCAAAACCTTTTTTCCCTTATGCCCAATTAGAATTTCCCTTGTAACTTTTTTGTTGCCTGACTCTTTCAATTCTGGTTTCTCCTCAGCACGAAGTCTTCATCATATTTGTCCCGTGCTACTTCTAGCACAGGTTGTCTGTCAAAAACATAGGCCTTGTTTTAAGAAAAGTCCATGCTTCTCATTTGGTGCAATCAGGATGCATTCATCTATTTTCCACTGGCCCTTTGGGAGCTTGATAGTTCTCCTGTTTCCGGCACTGAGAACTGTGAAGTTCATCTCTCTTTGTGCATGTTTTTTCCAAGTGGATATACAGGTATATGAGGACTAGATATGATGTACCAAATATGTCCATGCATCTGGTTATTCTACACTCCAACGTAGTACAGCCAACGTTAGTAGTAGCATTAATCTACTTTTATATTCCAGACATTTGTTTTGAAGACTTCTGTTCAAACCCATATCAATTGGTGGGCAAAGTTCAGGTAACACCTGACTCACAGGAGGAATGGCAAAGAATCTGATTGCATTGTTTGGTTATACTTCAGCAAGAAGAGGAGTATAGAGTAACCTGGAACATCCTTTTTTAAATTATTTAGGTTAGAACCATGAACTCTTGGAATGCTTCCTTGAAAAATCCAACCAATTCTTCTTCTATTCTCCCCCCTCATTTTGTTTCTCACCAATCCTAATTCTTAAGTAAGATATTTAAATGGAGAGAAATTAAGTATAAGTTAAGTAATGTGAGGGTACTTGTGCTTAGAAGAGTCACTGTGTGCTTGTCTTTTGTCTTTCAAGCTTCATTCAGGAATAGTTGTGAAGTGTGCAGACTGTAATTGTACTAGTGCTCACAGGCTCTGAAGCCAGATTACAAAGAAGGTGTGTGAATTCTGGATGTGAAACGTCCTTCTGTGTATAGAATGCCTTTCCAAAGTCAACACTCCACTGAGTTGGTCATTTGGTACTCTTCATTTATTATTAAAAAATTGCTGATCTTATGAGCAGTCCCAATTCACGGAGAGTTGTATTCAGAGCTGTAGCTAAATCCCTTGATTTCTTGTTGCATTAGCTGACCTTCACCTCTGATCACTCTAGATAAGTTTTCACCTTATTATCCAGGACAGTGGTGTTTCTGTGATGGCCTTAATGAAAATGTGCTGTATTATCTAGGGTGACTTAAGCAGCTGTTTACTTTTATATTTAAAATCCTTGTACAGTTACTCTAGGAATCTTAATTTTCTGATGACAGCAGATTGAAACTTTCAATGTTGTGGAGTTATGTTATGTTGTTATTCTTATGGCCAGAATCATGAGAAAATTATTATTTCAGAAGCCTGACATTGGTATTGAAATAGTTCACAGCTTCAGACAGTTTATCACATCTTTCAGTCTTACAGAAGCTGGGCAAAATATTAATTGACAGTAAGTCTGAAGAATTTTCGCATAGATGGATATTTGTCCTAGGTATAGTGTATGGAAGTCTTGTGAAGATCAAATGTTTATATTCTATATAATCCATTTTCTCTAAATATGTGGTTGCTGTTTGACTGCTTCTGTATTTCCCCCGATTTTTTTTGCCCTTTATTATTCTGAACTAGTAATCTTAATAAAAGAAAGTGAAATAAGTGTTACGTACTTGATTATAATTCAGTTGTGATGAGTTGGCCCTTAAAATCAGATGGTACTAAAAGTTTACAAATGACATTTCCTGTTAGAGATGAGTACCAGCTGTATAGTTTGGACATGGATTTCAAGCCACAAAGATGTTCAAATCTGTGGGTTTAGTTTTCTTGTCTATCATCACTCTATATTTAGAGATGTATTTTAGAGATGCCGATCTAAAGCATGTTTTCTCTTTTGTAAATTGCATCCTATTTCTGTCCCCTTACACCCCCCTCATTCTGTACAATTAACTGTATTTTAATCTAGCTGTATGATGCATTCTGTTCTGAACAGGGACCATCATTTATTATAGTCATTTTCTGCAGTGTCTGTAAATTAGATAATTATTCTTACCAAGCTTTCCAAAAGGAAAGTCAAGTTGGTTTTTGCTCAGCAATGTATGCATTCTGAGTAATTCAGCAGTGTCCAAATAATTATCTCTCTTTAGAGTTCTGAGGCAGTAGAACAATAGCTAAAAGCAACAGTGAACTTCCTTTCCCAGAAAAGCGTTACATAAAGATGCTGTCCGAAATCTTATGTTGTTCTCCTGCTAGGTCTCATGAGCTAAGTAGGCTCTGGGTGCAACACAGCAGAGGGAGATTGCTGACCCAGGCTCCCAACTCTCCAAAAAACTTTGGAGTCATGTATTGAGACCTGGCACTAACTCCTAAGCTATTAGAAATCAGAACATTAGTTTCTGCTTTTTGAACTGAATTGTTGCTGGAAGTCCCACACTCAAGAAGACATCATTCATAACCAACAGTTATTTCTAAATTTGGTGTTAAACTTCAGTTCAGGGTCGATCATCCGATTCCTAACTTTTCTGTTTTCTGTGTCAGCATCTCCATGCATGAGTAATTCTAGCTAATTTTCTTTTTAACTGACTGCCTCATAAAAATTCACCCATGCCACATTTTCTGTAAGGAAAGAAGAATTTCTATATGCTTTTGATTTGTTCATTTCATTTTTATTTCTCTCTCTTTTTAATGGGTAATATTGCCATGACAGTAATTTGAATGTAGGGTAGGGAGTCTGTGGCTCTCAGGTTAAACAGGAATTCAGATTTCATTTCCCACTGCTTGTGGTTACAAAACGTATACTACAGCAAAGAAGTCCATGTCTTTCTAATATCTCACTAAATCAATGAAAAATATCAAAGTCTGCTTACGACTGTGAAGGTGTGTTATATAACACAGACTGAGCATGATTATTTAGAAATAGAACTGCATTCTGGAAGTATTCATCTATTCATTTTTCTTAAGCATTCTTCCTTTCCTCCCAGAACATCTTCACCATGTTTGTCTCAGTTGGGAAATGATGTCTTGGCAAGAAATCTGCCCTCGTTATTGTTCCATGGGGCTATGTCCAACAGGATAACAGTTCAGAAATTAATGCCATAATTTCCAACCGACCCTTTTTTCAAGTTTTTGAAAAATCAAACCAATAGTACTTTCTAACTCTGCTACTCCATATCTCAGGAAACAACTTCAGTGCTGTAGAGGGCTAGGTATAATCTGGCATATTTGCATTTCTGAAAGAATCTAGAGGATAAATATTGTGGTGGAGGGGATAAGCCAGTAAGACTGCTGTGTTCCAAACTGACATAAATTTCTGTAATTTAATGAAAACAAAGCTGAACTCTTCTCTAGCCTTGCTATTTATTACATAGTTCAAAGCTGGTAGCTGAAGGTAAACAAGTAAGCACCTCAGATGATAAAGACATACTTCCAAGCTTCTGCATAGTAATATCAGTCTTTTTTTTCCCTGCAAACATTAGAGAGTATATACCAGAAAAAAGTATTAAGAGCACATTCACAATATGCTTTCTGTCACATCTCTATTCAAAAGCTGTCTTAGGCACAAAATGGAGGCATAATATTTTAACTGGTTTTCTGAACTCTGACTAGGTTGGATGGCTCCACTTTGAATGTGAGAATAAGGTGTATTCTGAAGATTTAAATTTGCTTATGACACTTGGACCAAGAAAATCAAGTGTTTTATTAACCAGAAGGCTTTTGAAGAAATTTCCTTAGCTTACATAAACCCATATGCTGCCCTGCAGACAGAAGATGATGTAACACAACGTCAAACATATCTGTTTGACTACCTTGGGGCACCAGAGCTTAGTTTGACTCCCAATTTACTTTTAGTACTAGTATGAAACCTTTATTCCTAAAACATAATACTTTCATGTTCCTTGCCATTAGTCTTAATGTTAGAACTTGGTGGACAGTCTAAATTTAGGGGGTGATTTATTGTGGAGGGGCTGATAGGAATCCACTGAAGAGCTCAGACCAATGCCTGGCTGTGTCGAACAAGTGTCAGTCTGCTTCTTGTACAGAAGCTGACTTCACACCTGGGTTTAACAATCTGTGAGGACCCTTGATCTCATGATTGCAGTGGTCTTTCCTGGCCTTAGTCTTTTAAAAAAGTATGAGAAAGCAACAAACCTTAACAACCCTTGATCTTTCTGCCAGATTACTTTTCCCTCTCATATTAAATCACAGAATCACAGAATCATAGAATGTTTGGAAGGGTCCTTAAAGATCATCTAGTTCCAACCCCTCTGCCATGGGCAGGGACACCTTCCACTAGACCCGGTTGCTAATGCCATCTATTGTTTGCTAATTCAGATGATTTAAACTAACATGATTGCATGGAAGGTTTTACAAAGTCTTTTTTTAGCCTGGTAGGATGCAACGCTATTTTTGAGTCAAAGTAGGCTACATTTAATTGTCACTGAGCCTATGATTTATTTGGCAGGATTACTGGATTTTACTGATTTATCTGTTTATTTTGTTGCTGTCATACAGTGCCCTTTACTTAGTGATGGACTAATACATTTGTTTTTGTTTGCTTGGTGTTTCCTCATTAGTAAACAGCTCCAGACTCTCTTAATTTGCTTAAGCCATATGCTTTCCAGAGGTTTTGACCATTCATCTAAGATAAGACGCATGATGCACAATGTGCTATGCACAACTTACCTTGTGCTGTCCCAGGTATATCAAATACAATGGAGACCTTTTCTTTTTTCTTCTTATTGTATAAGTAGTACTATTAATTTCTGTGTATACATTATTGCTGCAAATCTACCAACAGCTGAATCAGAAGGTGCTTGCCAGCAATGTAGGAGTGAGGAAGCCTATGAATTATTTTAACTCTGTACTAATCATTTTGAATTTTATGACAGCAGATTTTTTGTGTGTGTCTTTAAAACAAACAAACAAAAACCCCAGCTCTTCCAAAATTAAATGCATTGAAAATAGGAAGCTACAGAACCTTCTGGAAAAGCCTGGTGGATTTAGTAAGAATAAACCAAGAAACTTTTGCAGAACTGTACATAAATTATAGAAATGGAAATACCAAGTTCCATAGAAATTACTCTAAAAACCCTACAGAATTTAATAGAAAATGAGAGTCTTTCTAAAATTGCTTTTTTAACCATCCTATAAATTGTTAAAATGAGCATATCATTCTCTATTAAACTCTTTAAGGAGGCTCCAAGAGTATCTAATTCTCTATTCAGTTTCAAAGGGGTGATCCCAATTCTGCAGTCTTTCTCACATGATTGGATTCTTTGACATCAGTGGATTTGTTCAGAAAATGCAAAACCTATGCTGTACATCATGCCACATTATAGGAAAGTTATGTAATATAAATCATTACCTTATTTTGTAGTGCCAATAATTCATTCTGCAGATTTTGATATTCCCAGGGCAGAATCTGTAGTTTGGTTTGGTGGATGGCTACCACACTAGCCTGGACACCTAAGTTCATGTCCAGAATTAAGGAAATAGGTTTAGAGCGGACTAAATTATTTCACCAGTGGAACAAAAAAGAGTCCCAGGAAGCAGTATGTCATCCTGGGAACACCTCCACATGTCCACTTGTTCTCTAAACTACTGGATGTATTCATACTTGTAGACTTCAAAAATGCTGCAGGGGGAGTCTTCCAGCCAAGAACTGGGATTCTCCTTGTTCATTTACAGGTCTCTAAAAGAGGGATGGTTGATCTAAGTCAACTTTTCTTAGTGCCCTCTGTGCTTAAAGAGTGGGTGAAGATATGAAAAAGAGAGCGAGCTCAGTGTGATGATTCATGATATTTTTATTATTCCTGAAAGCTGTTGTCTAAGTCAACTTTTGAAAAGTGTGTCTCTTTTTAGGAAAAGCTGACTCATCTTCTGAAGGTGCCTATTTCTCTCTGGGACATCAAGCCTGTTTTGAGCAGAGAGGCATAACTGCAAGTTACATCTATTTTATGGAAAGATGTTAAGAATTGCTGTCCAGACTTGTATCATAGTCATGTCTGAGAGTTTATCAGGTGAAATCTGGACACACAATAGAAGAGGTATTCCTCCAAACAGGACCTTCTCTCACCCTGTGCCACTGTGAACAATTGTCAGACTAGGGCTCTATCTCATGCCAGTAGGTAAGGGCAGGCACAGCCATAATCATTCCTGTTCATAATGATGGGACAAAAAGACTAGATGGTCCTCACTATTCTTGATCTACAATAAAATAATGAACTACATAAAAAGAAAAACAGAGAGATTGTGCTTTTTTCCAATACTAAGTCCTAGCCTGTGGTGCTCCCTACTGCTGACTTTACTGTGAAGTTCACCATTGGCATTTTACTTTAGGGTTCTTAATGGACAACTACATGGAGATCTTTCATTTAGTTTACATTTTGACCTACGCTTCATTTTGAATCTGAGTGATGTACAGTAGTGATCTCATTTGCTCAACCCATGACAGGTACCTCGAATGCATTCCCTGAGAACAAGGTCTTCATGCCTTCTTGTTCATATTTTGTTTGTGAAGAAGTTTTTTATTCCCCCCAAAATTCAGACCCAAATCCTTTATGCCTCAAGGCTGTATTGCAGTTGGTTTGACTTCTTATTTTGAAGGTAATCTTAACACAGAAACAGTACTAGTGTTTTCTTTCCAGTCAGATGACTATGCTGCAATACAATTTTCATACACTGCACACAAGATTTTAAAGCACTTGTATACCAACTCTGTCTCTTGCTTTCTTTTTAGCCTTTGTCAAAATAGTACTCCTGCAAGCCTTCTGTTTTACAGAAGGTGAAAAAAATAGAACAGGTGTAACCAGCAATCTCTGTGTTCCAGCACAAAGAATAGAAATGGCTTTGAGATTACAATGTAATTTCAGGCTCAGAAAATGAAATCGGTTTCATCCAGGAAGAAAGGGGGGAAAAATAGAAAAGAAAAAGAACTGCTATTGAAATGGTTTTTTTTCCTGCCTCTTTTGGCTTTAGTTACTTCTCCCTGTTTGGGCCTGATTGCTTGTTAAAAAGTGAAGTATATGTTTAACATTGAAATGGTGAAAGTACAAGTTGTTTACCTGAAATAAGCTGCATTTAAAAGGGAGCTGTCATCTTTCCCCCCCCTTATCTTCATGTCTTCTTACATTCTTTTGAACCCCAGGATAAATCAGATGGAAGAAATTATATGCTAGAAAGAGGTTTACATTAATGGTGATTTTAATGGTGGTAACTGGCATTAAATAAAGGTATTTTGCAATATTACCAAGGAAGGGGCACACTTTCAAAAGCAATCAAGTTGTTACTTTGACCACTGTTACTGATCCTGTGCACGCTCTCAGGCTGCCCCAAATGTGATGGAAAACATTAACGTAACCCACTTTAGCAAGCAGACACTGATTTTTTTTTTTTTTTTCATATAGGGCTGTATTCATTAAGCTAGGGATACATAAAAAAATTATGGAGGAACTTCACGATTCTTAGCAAGGGTCAATTTAAAATGCCACTGTGCCTGGCCATGGGATCAAATGTGCATCATTGTAGTCAGTGCACTGTCTTCTGCCTGTAGCGCAGTGAGACTGTCACCCCTCAGCAGTTACTGCAAGTTTGTGTTGGGGGTTAACCCCAATAGGCAGCTCAGCCCCACACAGCTGCTCACTCACTCCCCCACAGTGGGATGAGGGAGGGAATCAAAAGGGTAAAAGTGTAAAAAATCGTGGGTTGAGATAAAGACAGTTTAATAGGTAAAACAAAAGCTGTATGCACAAGCAGAGCAAAACAAGGAATTCATTGACCAATTCCCATCAGCAAGCAGGTGTTTAGTTTCCTGTTCCAGAAAAGCAGGGCTTCATCACGCGTGACGGTGACTTGGGAAGATGCCATCACTCCGAACAGCCCTGCATTCCTTCTTCTTCCCCCCATTTTTATTGCTGAGTGTGATGTAATATGGTCTGGAATATCCCTTGGGTCAGTTGGGGTCAGCTGTCCTGGCTTTGTCACCTTCCAGCCTCTTGTGCATCCCCAGCTCCTTGCTGGCGGGGCAATATGAGAAGCAGAAAATGCCTTGACGCTGTGTAAGCACTGCTCAGCAATAGCTATAACATCACCTCAGTAAAACATCAACACTGTCTTAGTCACAAATCCAAAACATAGCACCATAGGAGCCACCGTGAAGAAAACTAACCCTGTCCCAACCAAAGCCAGTACAGTTTGAGAGTCATCAGGCAATATATTCTCTTCACACCTCATGGGGATATTTGGGATCTGGTATTTAAAAATTATGGTATCACTACCACACAACAATTTCTGAGAACTTTCAACATGCAGCATCCAAAAACCCCATAAAAAAAGCCACTTTACCCAAACTGTCATGTTCATGTGAAAGACAATGCCATAGGCAGAAATTTCTTTCAAATCTTTATTCTTTATTGCTGCCCCACATATTTGTGTGTTTGTGCTTTAATTTAAGGAAAATGAAGTAAAACCCTGCTATGAACAACTGTTTTACAGACCATCTAAACTGACTTTTTATTCTTTCAAATAAGAACAGGTAAAGTATTCGAAGACTGTCAAACTGGCATTAATAAAATCTCTTCAGCTGAAGGGAAAAAAAACAGACAAAATTTTTGAAAGCCTCAGTATTTAAAGGCAGTGAAAGCATTTTAAAGAAGAAGGAAACTTCTTTTTCATGTTTTTAACAAAGTCAAAATATTTTGAATTGTGGTTGTTAACAAGAAATTCTCCAGTTATAAAGTGACAAACAAGATCAAATGAAGAAGTGGCAGCATTATTAAAACATACAGAAGGGTTGCTGCAGACCAGGAAATTACCTCTTCTCCATGACCATAGATAAGTTAAAAAACAATAAGCTTAAATTTCATCTGTGAAGATTTATGTTGAACTGGAGGAAAACTGTTCTAGTGTCTCATGGTAAGGAACACGAAAAGGTTAGTAGATCACCTGAATCAATCACATAATTTTCATCACTGTAAACGTTTAAGGCCAGGGTAGATAAATATTGGTCCAAAATGGTAAATATTTAGTTCACTTGGGTTTGAGTCAAATACATAGTAGATAACCACTTGATGCTGCTTTCATCCTTTTTTTAATATTTATTGTTTAATACTCTACAAGTGACCATGGATTTCATCAATGAATTAAGTTTTATTGGGCCTGGTAAACCACCTTATAACAGGGTTCCTCCCTTCCAGAAAGAAACTGAAGCAGGTTCATTTTTTCCAATGAAGAGAATTAAGTGTCTGAAACTTTGGACCAGGTGAAATAAGCACTCAAAGTTCTTACTTCTTCCCCCTGACAATAGAAAGATCCCAGCTGACTAGCTTAGAGTTAGACATTGATGTTGTCAATGTCTAAACTTAGCAGAAATGCATCTCCCGCCCTGCCTAAATCCCTGAGGCCTGACTTCAGTAAACATGCTCAGAGTCCATCTAACACAAATCAGAAAGGCAAAGCATTTCCCAATATGAAATGCTAGACATTTTCTTTTCAAATAACATAACTTGAGTGGTGTGGCCATCTGTAAAAATGAATAGAAGATTTGGTTGGATTCTCACCTTTTTCTGGAAAAGGTCCAAACATAGATCAATCTTTTCTCAGAAGAGAACTCACCAGAAAGAAGAGTAAATTACCTCCATAGCAAAAATTTCAATATTTACAAAGTCTGTACATGGCAGTAATGAAGTCTGACTCCATTTGTTTGGAAAACGGATAGAGGAGAAAATTTCAGGATGTCAGTCTTGAAGGGACGGAGGTAATTGCAGGAAGCCCTGATTTTTACACACACGTTCTGGAAGGGGATGTGTCCTTCCTGCTGACAACTTTTAAGTTGTTCCCTAGTTAAGAGGAGGGATTTTTCAGCTATTCTTTGGCACATGTTGCAGAAAGCCCAGCTGCCTAGGGTCAGCATTCTCTCTTACATCCATGGATAAGTTTCAGGCATATAAATATTTCATGAGAATTTGAGATGTCTGAAAATCCTGCCTCATGTCTTTTAAGGTAAAAACACCAACAAAATACAAGTTAAACAAATCACAAAAATTATTAAAAATATCTTTAAACTTCCTGAAACAGCACTAAGACAAACAACTTGTTGTTTTGCTCTACTGTTCGCTTTTAATAATGCCACATTTGTTTATTTTTAGTCTAATTTTGGGGTTTAGATTTTTTTCTCTAATTAGCTAATAACATGCATTCATAACAATTTGTGTGATTATAATTTGACTTTAATTGTCTGTATAGTGCCCTGAGTCACTTGGCAAAAATGAGGCTTATAAATATAACTCATTATATTATTGACATGCTTTTGTAATTTTCCATTTTCCTTTTAGAAATGCAATATTAAAATATTTGAAGCAATGAGTTGTAAGGAGAATGGGGGGTGCATCTATTTAATTAGCTTCCCAGAGAGAAATGTGCCTGAGATTTGGTCGCTTTTGATTTTTATTCTATCTATCTAGAGAATTCAGTAGAAGCTTATCGGAGGTTGTACCGATATTTACTTACACAGAGTTGTCTTTTAAATCCACCTGAAAACTTTTCTGTTCAACAAAGTCCTCAAAGATATGCAGCAGTAGTGTCTGTCCTGATTTCGTTTTTTTGTTGCTAATAAGGATTGTTTGATTGTTTTCTTGTGTTGCTTCTCTGTTGTATCCAATTCTGTCTTAGGTTACGTCTCCTCTGCATCCACTTAAACTAGATAGTGTGAATGAGAGTAACAGTGTGGGTAAGATACGAGTGTAGGCCAAGATAAAACAACCCTCTGCTTGTTTATGAAGTTTCTTGGGTGGGTTTTGAAATCAAAACTGATTTGCACGCAGCTCAAGCTAGTCTGATATCTCTACCTTAGCTAGCTAATTTGCGGGGAGTCTGCCTTGAAAGCATCGCTGTGACTCTGTTCCAGGCAATGCCATTTTGTTCGTGTCTTCAGGTATAAGGAATTATCACGTTTCTTGATGGTATTAATAAACTGGAACTTAATTTAATTCTTTCAACCAATATCAGAAAGCAAGCACTAATGCAGTTTGTAAACCTTGAGGCTTAGTCAGTGGAAGCTGATGTAAATGGACATAGTTGTTACTTTCTTCTCTGGACTCTACCTAAGCCAAGCTGTTTTTCTCATCTACTTTTGGATGTTCCATAAAACCAGTGAGAAGCCGGGATGCTGCAGCCCGCAGCCAGATTTGTGATTCACTCAAGTTTTCCTTTGCCCTTCTACATTTAGTCAGAGCCAGTCTTTGGTACTGAAACAAAAAAAAATACTGAATAAAGGTACCTTCAAACAAGGAATATATTGAGAAAGTCCTTATTTGCAAAGTTCTAGGACACATTGCAGCAGTGAACAAGATATACATATTAATGCTTTGGATATGTGGAATATTAAACTCTAGGTTTGACTTTTAAAATGCATCACATTAATGGAATACCCTTTTCTCCAGATCAGCATAAACCACTGTGTGAAAACTGATGTTTCCTGAGTCTGGATGTCACAAAAACATAAGAATTGCTCTTGGTCCAGACCAAAAGCCCATCTAAACGAGAACCCTGTTTGCAGCAGTGGCTAAAACCAGATGCTTATGGAAGAGTGATAGAACAGGACAAGTTTATACGAAGCTTCCTATGAATATCCTTCCAACCCCAGGTACTTGCATAGAAACCACCACTGGCTTTGCATTTAGCAATTGTCAATAGATTTCTTTTCTTTGAACTGGTCCAGACTTGCCTTGAGCTTATCTAAACCTTTTCAATCCACAGCAACCTTAGTTCACTAAAAATATTACAGACATTCTTTAGGTATTTTGAGCTAATTTCTCCTGTAAAATGGGGTTTGTTGCAAGTGTGGGGAAATCTGAGGCTTTATATAGAATTATTCATTTTGGAAAAAAGTCCTCTAAAAACATGAAAAGCTAAAAAATAGATTAGGTGTCTGTTTTGCATGTTTCATGTCTTCTACAGTTGGGGCTATTTCTGCTTTTTCTGCTACTTTTTTACTTGTAAGGATCAACAGCTGTAATTGTTCCTTTGGTACCATGAGAAATGAGGATATATATGTATATTTTAATCCAACTTGAATATGACACTGGGAACAGATAAACTACTAGAGTTATAAAATATAACAGGACTAAACAATAGACTTTTAATACAGCCATTATTTACATTAGATATCTGTTGAGGATTCAATAGAGACACTTCTATTTCATCAAAAATGTCCTTTCCTTAGTAAAAATAGCCTCCACCATTTTCTTCACTGCTGCAAGAGCTACATGTGATTCAGCAGATTTGGAGCCTGGTTACATCATTTAGCATCTGTGTCTCTATCTAGCTGGCAAGGTCAATTTGTTTCTGCAAATAGATTTCCCTCAACTACAAGGGGCAATCAGTTCATGAATTCCCAGAGGTTCAGTTCTTCTTGCTCTCCCTTCTCACTGACTCTGTTCCATTTGGGGATGCTATTAAGCATTATAAAGTTAACCTTCTGGTGTATACTGGTAGCAGCACTCAATTTTTTGTCAATCTTTTAGGTCCTTTGTTGTTGAAGTCCTTGTTATAGTCAGATTGTCTACATGATATTAAACCCTTGGATGGATTGCAATCTTTATTACTTTTGAGCATTGATGAATGGAAGGCTGAATGATATTTAAAACAGCTTGAGAATATTCATGTGTAGCTGTTACAGCTGTGAGTTAATCTTCATTGCAGGTCAATCTTGCATTCCCTTTTCTTTTGAAGGAGTTCAAAGTTAATAGCTATCTATTCTTCGTACTGGTGCTTGCTTCTGTCTACCCTACGTTCAGCCTGAAGCAGACATCACTCCTGTACTCATTAATATGGTGATATACCAGAATTGTCTGCTTTTTGTCTCCCCCAATTGTTATATCTCTAGGTTGACTGCTTGAACTTGTGTTTTATGGAACATCGATGTATTCAGACAATATCTCCCTAAGAAGCATGGTGCTTCAGATAGTTATTTCACAGATCTACCACTGCTGCTCTGAGCAGGAGCTTGTCACTAGTCTCTGTTAGCAGCAAACTGTCAGACATTGCTTCCTCTGTTTCAGCTCTATGCGTGCACAAAACATACAACTTTGAGAAATGACAGCAGTGAAAGATGAGCCTATCTTTGAGTTTATTTACACTGTACAACAGAATGGAAGGTGAACATCCCCAAGCTAATATCAAATGCCTTATCCATTCATTTCCACTTTCCTTGCCCTGTTCTCAACTACCTGCTTTGGGGATAACAGAGTAATTGCTTATTTCTTTATATCTTACACCCCAGTATTAAGTGTAGTATGAAGATTGGTCTTTCACACTACTGATGGGTTGGGCTTTTGTAGACCACAAAGAAATCCAATGTTTTCAACAGAAAGTTCTTTCTTTTGTCTTATATTTACATTGACTTTAAATTTTTTTTTCCTTAACTGTTAGTGTTGAAGTAGAACTGCCAAATTGCATGCTTCAGTATATTTCTTTTCTGCAGATAACACTGGTTATTACAAGAGGAATTCTAAAAGTTTAATTTAGTTTATTGGTTCAATGTTTGTTCATTTTTCCCTCAGGTGAATTGTATAGTGGATCAAACCCATTTTAGTAAGAAGGTATTAATTTAGTATTGTGGCTTTAAAAAAGCAGTATAGGACAGGCATATTAAGCCAAAATTATAAATGTATCATTTCCTTGGGAAACTTAGAGTCTATATAAGTCAATACCATACCAAATTAAAAATACTACGCTTAGTATTTTGTTTAGCAGGAAAATTTTATTAAAACAGATGTCTGAGTTTTAAAAGAATAATGGAGAAAACCCATGTAACATTAATTGAATACAGTGCCATTTTTTTATTCTTTTAAAAGTTTGTTCAAAATGAAATTGTATAAAATAAGTGATTTCATATATACTTATAGGAATCACTCTTTTCTTCATTTTATGTTCCAAGGAAATGGTTGGAGTACGTCTTCTTAGAAAAGCAAATGTAGAAATAGAATATAAGATGTTAACAAAAGATCAAGACTAATATGAAATAAGTATTTGGCATTTAATCTTCTCCCTTGTAAGCTGGGTTCCTGACATAACTCCACCGACTTCAATGAAACTACATCAAATTACAACAGTTGGCTCTAGGCAAGTGAACATAAAGTCCTTTCAGAATGGGGCAATGGAAGTCCTCCCTTTCCAAAACGTCAAACACCCAATAAAACACAAGGAATAAATCTCCTGCCTCTTGGGTCCCATAACTCATAGTGACAACTCAGGCCAAGAAATAGCTCAGTTGCATTAATGCAACAGTAATAAATCTTGAGAGTACCGAGAGCTGGGGTATTCAGTATGAAGAAAAACACTCATGGAGCTGTGCAAAGCCAGCTTAGGTCTGTCAGGGTCAGCATTAGATGGGTTTAATAAATCCCTTCCATTCCTGAGAGCATGGTATAGAGACATTCAAGTTAGCTGTGGAACCACTAAGGCCAAGTCTACATCTGAGCTAATAAGCTTTGCCAGACTTCAGCTGGCTTCCATGTGTTTGTGGTGTTTTCTTAGTGCCAGCTGGATAACCCACCCGTGGCTAACAGAAAGTTGACGGCACTTGCTTCTTCTCAGAGCATACTTTAACCTTCCTCTCTCTTGGCAATGTGCAAAACAAACATAATAAGAGAAACTAAGAGCATATGGATAGGAGGTAATGCCTTTAATTGGGAGCTTGCATATGGCTGCAAAAATTAATTAAAATCATGCTAATTCTGCAATAAAAATCCCTGCTACAAGGTAAAACACTGAGACAAGCACATAGGAAGGTTAAGGTAGGATGGTTACAGAAGTGCTTCTGTGATTCTTCGCTTTAGGAACTGGGCTTCAGTGTCCTGATTATCTCTTGGGTAATTTTTGTGAAATCTCTTGAACACCTGTCTGATCACAGTAATAAACATTTTTGTTTATTCACACATCTTGACTGCAAACTGAATCTTCCTTTTTAATGTACATGGACGATGGATGCTGCTGTGCCTATAGAGTGTTAGCAAATGAGGAAGGTAGGGAACAAGAATTAAGATACTATTCCAGTGATATCTTTATTCTATTTGTGTGCTTGTTCAACTAAACAGTCAAAAAGCTTTACAGCAAACTTTTATACAGTGAAAAACCTGCACTCTAAGTCATGTTGCAAAGGGATTATTCTTCTGAAAAGCCACAATTTCCCACACTTGATGAATTTCCAGAAAGTTCTGAGAAAGACGATACTATTTGGTAGGCAATGCTGCCAATGGGGTCCATGTATGATAGAATTACAACAGGGTAAATCTTCTGTGTAAATCAGCTATGTGAAGCTTCTTGCTCATTTTTATGAGGGGAGGTGTACTTGCTACTTCAGGGCTTACAAGTCTATCCCATGTAAGAGAAAATTTTCAAAAGGCTATATATTTTTTTTTTAATTATTAATTTTGTTAAGTGGTTTACAAGCACAAATCCACTCCAGATTTGACGTGCTAGATCCATGGGTTATGAGTATACACAGAGTTATCTCTATACAATGAGAACAAACCATATCAAACCGTGATTGTTTTTCTTCTTGTTTTGCCCTTGATCCTTTATTCAGTTGTGTTCCCTGAAGCGGGTAGGAGTATGGTCAGGGAAGCTGAGAGATATGCCTGGAGCCTCTGAAGATATTGGCTTCCCTGGCCGTCGGCTCCGCTCCTCTGCTGCAGGTGCTGCCTCCCAGCAGAGGTGACGGAACAGCCTGCATGTCTGATTCAGCGCAAAGTCAAGCAGTTTAGCTTAAACTCACCTTCACTAGCCATTTGAACTAAGTCATCAGTCTTCACTAAAACAGGTGACAAATATGCGCATCTTGTTAAAACAGCTTTTCTGTGAAGGCTGAAATGTCAGGCGGAGTAACAAAAACCTGGAAGGGTAAGGGAGAGTGCAGTAATGTTTGAAAGTCTGACAACTCTTTCTGCTTTGTGTGTATTCCTGCAACCTAAGGCTCCTCTTTGCCCATCCTATCTGGTTCCATTTAATTAATTACATTTCATAACATGTCCAGTCTCCTACCTCTCTGAGGAGAAGAGAGATCTTTTATTTCCTCCTTCTTTTCCCAGTGTGTCAAGATACAAGCATTGCGATGTGTGGGATCTTTCTAGTCCCCATTGCTCCTGAGCATCCCAGTCTGAACCCGAAGGTTTTGTTTAAGGAAAACTACAAACTGTTGTGGAGCTTGACTAATAAAAATCATGGTGCTCTGAAACATCCATTTCCCTCCACTCTTAATTTAAAGCAATCTAAAAGTGAAAATGTATCTGACTTTCTACCCACATCCTGTGACTAATGGGAGATGCTTTGTTGTGGTACGGAGGTATCACAGTGTGCGATTAGCACATATGTGATGCGGTCATACTGTTTATAATGTGGAGTGAGCTTACAAAGCTATACATAAACGTTACAAAACCAGAGCAGAAGACAGGGCTGGCACTCGAGGGGGAAGATTTAAAGATATTATCCTAATGGCTTTATTCCTTGCAAAAAAATGTCATTTTGTATGCAAGGCATATGTAAACTTGAAAGTACAGCAGCTTGTTATTTCTTCTTGGAGACCTCCAACCTGTCAGGTTTTAGGGAACAGGAAGGTAGCCAAAATTTGGTGAGAACAGAATATCCCAAGTAGACAAAAAACTTACTTGTGCTGTTCATAATTTTATTCTAAACTTTATTTCATTTTCTAAAGTTGTTACACATTTGATAACAAAGTTCATTGAGTCTTTCCGCATAATGAAGGGAGATTGTTAATGTTAATGGCAGGACATATAAAAGATTTCATGGCACTTTTTCCCTGAAAGTATTCCACACTTGGCCGAGATCCAAGGGCCGTGCATTCTGGATCCAGCTCCTAATACAAAGTGCCTGAATAACACAGAATAAATTATTTTGCCCTTTCGTGCCTCAGTTTCCTACACTTGCCAGGAAACCGTTCTGACAGAATGAGAACACATCATAGTCTGGGGTTTTAGTGGAGGTACAGGCAGCTGAAATATAGACCTCGCTCCTGATATCATCAGGCTGTATCACATCATTATCTGACACAATTATATACCCACTGATGTGCTTTACAGTGTCATCACAGGTGGTTTAGAAATTTTTAAAAACACATTGGAAAGAAATAGCTGGGCTGACTAAAGGTATGCTTATGTAAGTTTGGTCCTAACCGTCACGTCATGATGAAGACTTCTAGATCACATCTCCAGAACTTTCTGCTGTGTCACCTCAAGTCCAAATTGTCCTAACTGAACAACAGGAACAAAAGTCTCTTTAGGATGTGTCACAGAAGTCAAGCATTTAAAAAAGTAGAAAACAAGAAAGTCACAAGGAGATGAAACATAGATGAAATATAGAGAAGAAACAAATAATGAATATTATCCCTTTCCATAAAGCACTCAAGGTGTCCATAAGATCCTGTATGGATGGATGAAAATCTGACTTAAAATTAACTTCTGGTCACAACAAAATATTGGCCAAACCGATCGCATTTTTCTGGTCTTGATGCTGCATTTCTCATTATTATATTTCCACAGATCTGTAATACCCCTGAAATTACCTCTTATCCATCCATTTATCCTGCTTCAGAGTTCATTTGCATTTCCTTCTGTTACTGACCCTGTCACTTTGCGTTCATTCTAAACTCCCATTGTTCTGCTCAAACTATTTATATTCTAGTCCTTGGTTACACTTCAGTCCATGACTTATTTCTGAATTAGTTACAATCCCAGACACATTATTCAATCTACTCCTTTCTTTTCTCAGCATCTTATCTATCTATCAGAATTCATCCTCCCACTTAGTTTTTCATCAGCCATGTAGGTCAAGGATGGCTGATCTTTATTCACAGTTCATAACCCCCAAAAATGAAATAACACTTTTTTACCTACTTCCTAAGATATTAATATTTTTTAGTGGTTAACATACATTTTGTCTCCAACAATCTTTCTTAATAAGACGCCATTCGTGTGTTCATGAATTACTCTAGATAGTCATGAAACTAGGCAGGAAATATTCCTACCAGTCAGCTGTACCTTCAACAGTTCTGTTTGCAGTTGATCCAAAAATGTGCCGAAATGTGTTTCGTGGATACGTGTTGGGTAGTTACTCTGTTGGGTTTGCACCACACCAACAGATACTGGTTTACTGTGTGATTCTGGAAAATTTGGGGGAAAGATTTTATTTCTTCCATTCTCTTCTCCCTCTGCCAAGTAATGACAAGATGGAATAAATTGTATTCTGGTAGTCCTGATGGATGGACCTAGTGGACCAAAATAATGTATCTTTCATATTTTCTAGGAAGTACACTCCCAGAACCAACCTTGAAAGGTTAGTGCATACATCCAGCATCTGATCTTTGGAAAAGTGGGAAGAACTAAGCATGACATACTGAGATTAATAAGCTTTGGAATAGTCCTTAAAAAGACAAAACTAGGAATTATTTTAAAACTGCATTTTGTAGCAAATTGCATGTAATCAGATTTTGTTCTGCATGTTTTCCTTTAACTGACCTTTGTGTCTGTTTTTCAGGACATTGTTTACTCTGTCTGTATTATGCTGTCTGGCTTTATAAATGGATCTGTTGTGTGGTAAAGTATCAAATGTTTTTTTTCTGAAATCTAGACAAATTATGCCCAATGCTTTCACCTTCAATGGGTTCAACGAAATCAATTCAGTTATATTGGTAATGTACTTTCCAACACTCAGCAGCCATCTAGGCCTGAATTTTAATGAAGCCAACACACTATGTGCAGGCTGCTGCATGAGTAGCGATAATACCTTGCACTTATACAACAATAATTCTATTTACTAGGCAAGACACAAATGAAACGCCCAGAATGTAATACCAAAAAATATTAGAAGTCAAGGTATTTTTTCCAGCACCATTACATCTGAAAATACAGTAAGCTGTAATGCTTTGTTTTTCTTTTCTCCCTCCCCAGGCCCCCTTAATTAGGGAGCTACAGTAAGTTTAGCTACTCAGTACTGGTGCAAGCTGTTGCACTGAATGCATGATGACGTGGAACCAAGACAATCTCTAGGTACGCTCTGTACTGTTTTGTGCACTGCATAGCATATGGAAGAAAGAAAATCTGGAATTATCAGCCAGCTAGCAATGAAACAGCTAAGACTGGGACCTTTTCCTACCACTTGTGCTAATACAAAAGAGCTAATTCCAGTACAACAGTCTGGTCCCTCGTCTGTATGACTGCATTACCTCCTATAGTCTGTATTGCTGAGCCCAGAATCCTGCAATTACACAGGGTTCATCCAACATTAGCAGGTCTGATATCAGATTCTTCAGGTGCTAAATTTGAACTCTTGCAGGCAGCATTTTCCAAAAAACCCAACAACACAAGCTGTTGGATGTCTCGAAAAGATGGAGAACATCTCCTCTTGTGCTAAGCCAGTATTTTACTGCTGAAAACAGTAATTTACCACCAAAATTGGAAGTATTGGCAGGACAATGAACGTGTGTGCTAAGTTGAACTAAATATTTCTGAGAGGATATTTATATACTTTTCTCATTTGCTAGTCTTATTGCGGTTATTGAAAAAGGTCTGTTTATGAGATTTTGTTTTATTTCACATGGTTTCACAGAATCTTTAAAGTGATTAAGGGGAACTACCACATAATATTGTGAAGACTCTGGACCTAAGGCATTGTGAAATGGTACCATCTGCATCCTCCTGCTTTCTCTTGCCATTGCTGTTGCCATTGTGTTCATTATCCCAGATTAGTTACTCCCACAAGACACTGGGCACCCTGTAGTCAGGACAAATACTCATTTTCCTTGTCCTCCTCTCTGTGCCAAAGCTTTATGAACAACAACCCCTCCTCCTTTACATGTTCTAATCAACACTGTACTACTAAGAGGAAAACTATCATTGTTTTAGCTTGGAGTCAATGTTACATGATTAAGATGCCCTACTGTGATGTCATACTGCCGTGAAATACCTCAACATGATACATTATAACAAAGGATCCACGAATAGAACGGTATCCTAAGAAATAGTAGAAAATAAACAGAAGTCCTACAATACATTTCATCCTAATTTAGAACAGAGATTTTCCACACAGCAGCTTTTCCTATGGCATCAATTCTAAGTTTTGCAGGTTTTAATTAATGTCTTTTAAAAAAAAAACCCACCACATTTGCAATGTATGTATTATTTCACCTCTGCTGGTGTTCTGTTCCTGTTCTTTCACTGGCATGTATACTGTGAATTGTCGTAGTTTCAGCTGAATGAAGCTATAATAACGTGTTTCTTCTGAGAGTTTGGTTGAAGGCCTCTGCTAACACTGTGGGAAAGCATCAAAAACACAAATTGGAGATGAGTGCTCAATGATTCTTTGCAAAGCTCTCTCATCAAATATACTTTCTTCTTTATTAGTACTGTAAACTCTTTAAGTGTGGAAAAATCATTTTGTACATTGCTACAGAAGAGCTTGGTTGAAAATGTATTATGAAATATGCAAATAATTTTCCAGTCAAAATAGGACAAAAATGCACCTTGTAATTATTTATGTTCATTTTGTGAGCATCCAATTCAGGATCCTTGGGGCCTGAATTCAGGGAACCGGAGCACTCACAGATTTATTGGCAGCTGTAGCTGTATGAAGCGCAGGAAATATAAGCTTAAGCATTTTAACCATTACATGCCCAAAGACAAGGAATACTACAATTACATGACATTTGAATTATGCAAATTGCATCCAAAACATGGGACTAATAAAGCCTGGTTTTGTATTGCTTTGTGTCTGTGCTGGCCAGTAAGCTTCAAATTCTGGCTAAAGCTTCCTTTTGCTGGTCATAATGTTATATGTGAAAACACTTAACCTGTTGTCTAATAAGGGTTGAGCTCAACTTCATCCTTACTGGAGGAATCAGTAGGGTAGTTCTACTCTAACTTCCTAATTTGAAAGGGAGGAAAAAAAAAAGAAGGATGTATAGTATGTCATTTTATTTTCAAACTCCACGCTCTCCACTAGATTTGGATGGAAGTGGTCAACAGGCTCAACAGTTACTGAAGAAATGAGCCAGACACCCAGAAATGCATGTCTGCAATGCAATGTGTTTTATTGTTTATAAAACACACTACAAACTTGGAACAGCATCTTCAGCCAGGGTAAATCTATTTATCAATACTGCTTCTGTGAAATTATGCTGATTTTTGCCTGTTGAGATCTGAGATCTTTGAAAATTTCTGTTAGAAATGCCTGTTTTGTTGGATTTGTTGTACCTTAATCAACATTCAATTTTCCTTACATTCTCTTGGGCAATAATGAAAAGGAAAAGAGGAAGATAAATGAAGCATAGTTTCTGCAGATTTGTTAGAGAATTTTAAGAGAGGGTTTGGGCTGATTTATTGGATATTGAGTAACATTACAGAAAATATTTATCATCCTTCAATCCAAGGTGACAAGGTGTTCTCAAAGATCTAAAATCACAGTAGCGACTGAGGACTTAAATTTACTGCAAATGAATTGTTACATCTAAGGATAAAGGGATAAAAGGGGGAAAAACACTATGTTCAAGACATGCCAAAAAGTGGATAACATCTCTAATGTCAAACAATAAAGGCTGTGATAAAGAAAATTACTCTTAGAGACTAAGAAATAATAATAATTATTATTATTATTTACAGTTTCAAATTTCACTTGTTGGATGGCAATAGAAACGAAGTTAATTAAACTTTTAAACAGTCACATTTAATACCGTTAACCATGTAATAAGTGATATAAACAGGCAGTGCTTATTGGAAAGAAATAATGTTGACAAAACTAACTAAAGGTTTAGGAGGCGGTAGAGCGAGCTTAGAAGGAGAATATGACATTATGTAAAAGCAAGTATTAAACTGCAGTGTGGATGACTGATATGTCTTTTAAGTTAAATGAAAACAAAACAGAGCTTTAAAAATTATAGGAAAGAAGAGATCTGCAGAATTGCTAGAATTTTATGTGAAGAAAGAGGGGGACTGTAAAGAGGGCATTGAAAGTACAAATGGGAATAATGAAGCACTACTGCTGAAGAATATTAAGATAAACATAAGAGATTCTTTAAATATGTTAGAAGACAAGAATAGGAAAGAAAATATTAAGAAATTGAAGGAGAAAACAAAACATGGCAGTGTTAGTAGCTGAAAATGAGTAGGCAAGTGAACCACATCTTTACTAGGAGATTATTGTCAACAGAGCTGTGCAGATGTTGGATTTCCACCTGCTTTTGGAAACAAACTGAAATAATTAGAGCAGTAGAATAAGAAAAGGACACACCTCATAAGGGTCCTGTCTGTAAAAGATCGCATTCAAGGGTGGAGAGTGAGCTCAGAGTACACTGTTTGGAGGGGGTTTTTTTCAGATTAAGTCAGTGATGGCTCTAAATGGTCATCATCTCTGGAAATCACTTCTTGATTTTACAGATGTAGAAAGAGATGCTAAAGGAAGGAAACAGAAACAGGATGGAAAACACGTGAAGTTTGTAGCTTTGGGGCTAGTTAGAGGTGGTTTAATTGAAATCTGGGGATTTCTTATCAAAGTCAAGAAAAATGCTTTGCTTGATTCAGTCCCTTAAACTTTGTTTTGTATTTCTTGCATTTCCTTTTGAAGCAGCTGCTGTTGACCACTAGTGGATATTCATCTTTTACTAGATTAATTATGTTTCTTCTTTTCTTGAGTCCCATGAGAACTAAAATCAGAATTTGACTCCTGAGAGATAAAAGCTCTTTTACTGCAGACAGTAGTTGTCAGCTTTTTGTTCTCTGATTTTTGTGTGGCTAATAAGTAAGACCCAGGGTATTGCTTCTTTCTTAAAGTGCTGATTTTTCTGGATGATGGAAGGAGGGGGAGGAGGCATGACATTTGCAATTTATAATTATGCATACCTGGGTCCTTTCGTTCTCATAATAGTGAGTGATAAAACCAAAGCACGTTCTTTCCTCTTGGTGCCTATTTTGTACATAATGCATCTGTATTATGTGATAATCAGCACATCTCCCACTTCATTATAATATATATAACCAGGAGTTGCAAGAGTTCACATACTTTGTTATATTCAATTTATCGTCTTGTGGAACTCTCAGAAGTGTTGCAAAGTTTGGCCACTAGCACTCTTTAGAGTATCTATTGCCATGAGATGGAGATGTGCTGACTATTCAGGAAAGAAAAAGTGTATTTAAAGGAAGCAAATATCATCACAGTAGACTGCAATGAAATAACTTTTAAGCATTTGATTAGGAGACTCTAAAGCCAATGAATTTTAGAAAAAAATAGCAAGGGCAGCTAATAACCTTAATTCAGTAGTATCCTGGCAAAGGTTAGCAATATACTTGATACTAAGGGAAATACAATAGAAGGTTGCTGAGTGAGCAAGCATGCTAATGGAGATACATAAACTACATTAACTGATGGGATTGTGGAGTGTAAGCCTGGCTGAGTTTTTAATATACAAATTCTATTAATTACATGATTTAAGAAAAAATAATGTATTCAACAATTCTGTCTCTGTTTCTCTCTCTGTCTCTCCCCCCTCCAGCTTTAGTGGGAGGAGGGGACAGCTTACAATTTGGTGGTACACTGGGATAGGAATCAAAAAGACACTTGAAAATTGTTTTGAACTCTTTTCAGAGAAATCAATATCTTTATTGTTGCAAAACTTAGACAGATTAATATAAGAAAAGCTTAGAAAAAGCAAACATTTCAGGGGTCAGAGATCTCTCAGAAAAGGTGATATGGCCCAATGCAGGACAATCAAGAAAAGGAAATCTAGATTTTATTTTTGCTTCTGCCACTAAAGGTCCATGTCACTATTGTTTCTTTGTCTGACTGCTCTGCCAAACAGCTCTTCTCAAAATGGGCTGAGAGTACTTCGGGCATGGGCTGGTTCTTATTATATATTTGCATTGTATATTGGCAGTTCTGGGTATTGCTTTTAATTTTACATCTTCTGAAACATTTGTAAACTGCATGAGACCAACCATTAATTATAACGCCATTATTATTATTGTTGTAGTTATTGATATACTATTGCTCATAATAATACCAGTCATACTAGAATACACTGTGTGATAAATGATGCTGATGACTTACTCTGAGTAATACCATACACTGCAAGTGGTGCCCCTGACATAGTGGCTCTATCAACATGGCTGATTATTGTTTATTATGAATAAAGTTATCAGCATCTGATCTACTATGTGTCCATGTTAAGACTAAGTTTGTTTAACTCCCAGATTAATTATATGCCTCTTAAGTCAATATTACCTTTCCAAAGGTGTGTAGTGTGTAGGTTAAATGAGATAATTTAAGGAAAAATGACAACAAAAACCTCACATACGTCAACAGACGCAGTGGCCGAGAATGTTTAGCTTTCTGTTGAGGTTTAAGCCCAGCTGGCAACAAAGCACCACGAGGCTGCTCACTCACTCCTCCCTCCGCAATGGGATGGGGAGAAGAAAATATAACAAAAAGCTCATGGGTTGAGACAAGGACAGGGAGGGATCACCACCACTTATGGTCATGAGCAAAAGACAGACTCAACTTGGAAAAAAACCAAAATCAATTTAATTTACTACCAATCAAATCCAAACAAGGATAATGGGAAGTAAAACCAAATCTTAAAACACCTTTCCCCATTCCTGTCTCTTTCCCAGCTCAACTCCACTCCTGGTTCTCTCTCCTTCCTCCCCCCAGCAGAGCAGGGGGATGGGGAATGGGGGTTGTGGTCAGTTCATCACACGTTGTCTCTGCCGCTCCTTCCTCCTCAGGGGAGAACTCCTCACTCTTCTCCTGCTCCAGTGTGGGGTCCCTCCCACGGGAGACAGTCCTCCACCAACTTCTCCAGCGTGGGTCCTTCCCTGGGCTGCAGTCCTTCAGACACAGCCTGCTCCAGCGCGGGCTTTCCCATGGAGCAGCGGCCATCTTGTGGGACATCCATCCCCCTGCTCCAGCGTGGGCTCCTCTCTCCCCGGGCTGCAGGTGGGCATCTGCTCCCCTGGTCCCCTCCATGGGCTGGGGGGGGACAGCCTGCCGCCTCATCGTGGGCTGCGGGGGCATCCCCTCCTGCCCCGCTCCTCCTCCTCTCCTTCCTCACTGACCTCGGTATCCGCAGAGGGGTTCCTCTCACATTCCAATCCCCTCACTCCCTGCAGGTTCCCCTTCTTAAATCTGTTCTCCCAGAGGCACTACCACCATCACTGATGGGCTCGGCCTTGGCCAGCGGCGGGTCCGACTTGGAGCCGGGGAAGCTTCTAGCAGCTTCTCACAGGAGCCGGCCCTGCAGCCCCTGCCCTGCTACCAAAACCCTGCCACACCAACCCAAAACACTTTCAAACAAATACTTTAACAAAAAGATTATATAAACGTGAGGCAAAAGTGAGGGCCCCTATGCAGGACTTATTCTTTTAACAACTCTAAGCCTGTGCATCATATTTGTAGAGAAATGGAAGAAAAAAGCAGATATCACAGGTAGGTCAAACACTTGAGTAAGCCAAAGGATTTTAAGAAAGTACATATAATTCTGAGCATCTCATTGAGGAGGAAATTGGGCAGGAGGCTCACTGGGAAAATTCTTCATCCTAACATGACAGACTGTACAATGTGAGGATTTGGGCAATGGGACTTCAAAGTGAAGAAAACTTGGTGGCCCATCTGGAAGCCAGAGAAACTACATGCAAGTTCCTAAAGCTGTAAATGTTGTGCTCGATGCAGTTAATGTCAAACCTTCCCAAAGTCTGAAAGAGGGGGAATCCAGAACTGTCCTTCAATCTACTTTCTCTACGCTGTCCTAACCTCGTAAGCTTGATGTTAGCAAACGGCTGGTCTGAACAAGAGAAGCTCCTCTTCTCACCTTCCCTGCCTTCTTTGGTACATTTCTATTTGAATCCAGCCACTTTGGTTTGAGAAAAGGGAATTGTCTTTTCACCAAACACTAAGGAAAGACCGTGGCTTGGGTAAGGGCAACGCAAGTATATCTTACTACATACTTGTGTCCCATCTCTAATGTAAGGACACAGCGTGCAGAGCGCAGAAGGAAAGCTAGTTGTTCTTCACTTAGCCATCCTGCTGGTACCTCTGGCATCAGGTCTATCAGTAAAAACTGGTGTCAAAGCACAGCAGCGACCGATCAGATTGCAAAGACAACATCGGTACCATAAACAAAGTCTCTGCCCGGTCATGCTGGCAGATAAAGCATGCAGTTTCAGTTTGGTGCAGACTACAATAGCTGTGCTATAAAGCTCACTTTGATAAAGCCAGTTTATAGCCATTGCGACAGCATCTGTAGCTGGGGTTAAATATCACACCCAAACCATTTCAGATCATTTCCTTCTTAGTATGCAATAACGTTTCTTCATATGCTTGAGATTCTATCTAAAATTAAATGCTGGATATCCTGTACCAGCCCTGTGGGACATGGAATATTTTTTCTTGAAATCTGTTCTTATCACTCACAGACATACTTTATCCTTTACATGTGGTGTCATTGGATACATCCCAAAATTATAGCATTGTGGCAAGAAACAGAATTCTTTTTTTTTTTTTTTTTCAAGCAATGATGCAAGAAAGCTCTGACCAACTAAGCTGTAAAGCTTAGAAAAATAACGGCTAAGGAAGAAAGGACCAGCTCCACTGGGACAGAGAAATATTAAGCTATGTCTTGCTAAGCACATAGCGAAAGCAAGAAAAGAAAAATAATGGTGATGTGATGAGATGACTCATTCTGGACACAGATATTGCAAACGGTGGGGAATTTAATTGTCTTGCAATTAAAGGGTGAAGGCACAGAGAGGGTAATAGCTTCTATTAGGCAGTTAAGACAGCTCCGCTACCAGTGATTCACTCCTGAAAAACAAAGACTTCTCAAATACTGTGATAATTTCTAGATGTCTGCAGGAGAATTAATATGTGAAAATAGGAAAATTCATATAGTCTATAATAGTGACAGAATTCCCTCAAAGGCTGACTTGAGTGTCTACCACACCATATGAAGCAGATAAGGTCTTAATATAAGAACTCCCAGTGAATTCCAAAGCATAGTTATTTTACTGTTGCAATTCTATAAATGAGATTTAGAAATCTACTAAATTAGCTTTCTTTTTTTCCCTTCACTTTATTGGCAAAACAGAGAATTCTCCACAGAGAATACTAACAGCAAATACTGCTAAGTGAAATGTGGTACATTTGAGGCCATTTCCCTGGTAAATAACTAAGGAAGATACCCAAATAGGATCAGTGAGTCATTAGAGATATAGCACACTTAAAAAAATAGCACTTTTAGTAAGATATTTGTTGTTGTTGATAAGGTGAAGAAGGAAATCAGAAGCTGGGGGGTGAGAGAGTTACTAGTTATTATAGGAAGAAACAAAAGCTGACTTGCAATTCACAGAAGGCTAAGTTTCCCAGATGATAAGGGGTATTGCCATGAGAAAAATCCCAGTGAAAACCCCTTTTATAAAATCTTGCATTATCCCAGCATCCTCTTATAACAGATTAATAGGCAAGCTGCCTAATCTCATGTTCCTTTCTATTGTCTTTGATTATCCATACATATTTGGTGTCACCCAAGTGGTTCAGTGATAATTGGGATTTTGCTGTACCAGTATCTGAACTTTATTATTGTATATTAGTAACTTGGATCCCTTGCCAACATCCTTTAATACATCAGCAAATAAAAAAAATCATTTATAGCCAAAAGAGAAGAGGGATTGTGCTCATCCTCCACAAATTTTACTTTATATTTTTATTGCTGAAAAATCCACCCTGCACTGTATAGAAAACTATTGGTGTCTGAATGTCAAGGAGTGTAGGGGAACGTGGGTGTTTGTGTGAAACACAGTGATTCTCTCACTCTGTCACCCTAAAAGTTATCTCCCGACTTCTACTTTTTAGTGTGTTGTTATTGTGTTTATGAAATAATATGGGCTCCCTCTGGTGACTAATTGAACACCTGCAAATTCCCAAAGCTTTTAATCAAAGACTGAAACCTGATGGATCAAAGCACCTGCCTGCGTGCAGGAGGATGTCACATACTTCTGCATTTCTGTGTGTGCGTATAAATTCCACAAAACCCCTGTGTAAGCACCATATCTAAGAGACAGCCACCTATTTTGTTCAAAACTCCAGGAATGCAGTTTCTATTGTAATGTTTTCTAACCCTTAAAGACCACCCACTGCAGGTAAGCAACGCAAGGCTGAAATTACAGATTTCACATGAAGATAACGATTTTTGCAAACCCATCTTCTATTGAAAAAACCTAAGCCAGGGATGGAAGAGGGAATTGTCACTGCCATGCAAAAACATGCTGTAGTTTTCTAGAATATTTCAATACGATTTGTTTCAGAGGAAAAACAACGTCAATTTTTAAGATGCACAGCATGTTAGAAAGGAAGCGAGGCTACACTGAAGTTTCAGAGACTTTTGAGGCAGAATGGAGAAGTTCATAGAAATCACCACTGATGGTGGCCTCATCCCTTAGCATGGAATGAAGACCATTTTCAGTAGGCAGTTTGGATGCAGCACTTAAATTTGTATTGCTAGTGTGCAGACTGCTCCTTGTCAGGTAGCCTTAGCGGCTGAAAGCCCTCCTAACCATATTTTTGTTTATAACTATAGAAACAGTACTTCCTAAGAGCTGTTACATATTGAATTTGGATAGCCTTACAGAAAATAAACAAAAAATGTTAGTTTAGATGAACAGAAAATAATTGGGTTTGTTTAATGTAATGTCCTTTCAGGGACTTAATTTTCTCTATTTTAAGCCATCCTGAAGGTCTCTCACTATTTTTTCCATGTTGCAGGAGCACAGAGATAGCTGAGATGAAGACAGAGCGTGTTCTTTAGAATACATTAAGCCTCTTAAGGAGGAACATCCTGGCATCTGAGATCACTGGCAAGTCTCTGTGTCTTTTGCACGGATAAGAAGGCAACCATAGGGGGAAAAAAAGGATAACAGCTTATTTTGAGAGTCATTCCAGAGACATATCATTTTTCTTACTCTATCAGCTTTGTTACAACCTTTAATGCATTGTTTAAATGGTAATGGTTATCCACGGTAATATATTTCATTATACTTTTTCTTAGGAATTTCACAAAACCTTTCAAAGACACAGTAAGAGTTAACTTTATTTTGGGTTTCAGCTTAAGGACTATCAGTTTGTAGCAACATTCTACAATCTGGTTAGTTTTTTTATAGCATAAACATATTCTTTCTACTTTTACATTTGAGATTGCAGTGGTACAGTAAATTCTACAAGTATTAAATCTCAGTAGCTCACAGTACCAGTCTATATTCAAGTGTTTGGTCAAGTTAGACTGCTCAATAAATTAATCATTACCTGTAAAGGCAGTATACTTTTCTTGAAAGTGGTGACTCAGATTACTATAATCTAATTCATAAACACACACGTACTTTACCAAACCTGTAAAGTCACCTACTTGAGAGTTAGTGTACATAAAAGTCCCTTCCCAGTCCTTTCCATTTTCCTCCTGTGAGATGAAGTCTTTTTAGAGGCACACCTCTATGTTTGCTTTATTCAAGCTTTATGAATTCTGTTACTATTTTAGCAAAGAATAATTCTTTAGAAAGAATGAAAAAATTCTTTATGTTACCTTCAAGATCAAATGATAATTATTTATATTGATTTTGCATCTTTGCTTTTATTCCACTTTTTTAAAAAATTTTGTTGACAGAACAGTGTCTTAAAGTTTGGGGTTCATTAGTTTTTTTTAGTTAGCTACAAGTTTTTTTATTTTTATTAACTATGAATGTTGATATACAGTCAACAGTTGGGTTTTTTTCCTATTTTCCAAAATTTCCTTGTGTGAGTTCATTGCTGTCTTAAAAATAATGAAGCAGAAAATGGATTATTCCCACCTTAAGTGTGTAGAAGTTAAAAATTACTGGAAATATTTTGATATTTCTGTAATCTGTGACATCAGAAATATATCTTTCAAGAAAAACTTTCAATGTTTTCACAGTTGAAAGAGAAGTTAACATGTAAGAATTACACAGAGCATTTTTTCTGCTTACAAAATGCACTATTTTAACAATGGGCTAATCTTGGAAAAAACACTACTTACATTTTTTGTGATAATCAAGCGAGGTATAAGCATGACTATGAACAGTACCATGGTATGTTATTGTTTCTGCTGCAGCCACCTTGCTCTTTTCTTTAATTTGCTAGCAACAGAAATAGTTTTGTTCTTAGAAATACTAGAATCATTTTATGATCTGTTCCATTTACATACTTTCTTACATCTGACAGTCCATCTCAAGCAACTGAAAAAATGTGTGTGCATAAAATACAGGAGGTTTTACAGAAATAATTGCTATCTTTGCTATTTCAAGAAAAAAACATGTCTCATTCTGAAAGATGCAACAGTTAATCTTTTTGGAAAGAACAGATTGAACTGCTAAAGAACTCTTTCTACTGCAATCACTATTACTGCATGAAAAAGTGTCACTCAGTCATGTAAAAGCACATGAGATATTAGACTTGGTTGTAGATTATGAACTCTTTGTTCTCTACATTTTCCTTCTGATGGTATAATAGATCCCAGACATTTTGTTCCACATAAACAGTCTTCAGTTAAATGTAAGTATATGAATTAAAAATTATTTTATGTGTTAAAAATAATCACTAGATACCAAAAGAATGAGTATATAGCAGAGGATAATCTTTGGTAGGATTTTTTTTTTTTTCAAGGTAGATTAAAGGTTTTGCTTGTTGTTTTCAGAAACTCATTTCAAACGTAGCTTTTTGCATTTCAAAGGAGGTTGATGTTATTTGTACATAAACTTTGTAACAAAAGCTTCATCAGTCGGGATCCTTAACAATCAAAGATAC
Organism: Haliaeetus leucocephalus; assembly: GCF_000737465.1. NCBI lineage: Eukaryota > Metazoa > Chordata > Aves > Accipitriformes > Accipitridae > Haliaeetus > Haliaeetus leucocephalus. The sequence continues at coordinate 1,276,487 of NW_010973177.1, read as the reverse complement.
TGAAGAACTGCAGCGAGCTGTAATTTAAGATTGTGCGGCTTGATATTAGTATAATAATGCGACTGGGTGACTTGGACAAAGCTCCATCCAAAAGAGGGCAGGTTCAGTAAAAGACTCTCCAGGGACTACATATTGTTAGTACTTCCTTGGTGTTCTACTTTGCCTAAGTAAGTTCTTCAGTTTTGAAGGCTCATGTCAGCATAAAGTCTCGGAGATCTTGCACCCTGTTTTTAAGGGCAGCACTCAGGCTAAGCTTTCCTCCAACAGTCTCCTTCTCTGTCCTAACCTCCACCCAAGTCCCCTTTGTTTTCCAGCCCCACTGTGTGAAGGAAAACCTTGTTTCCCGCACTATTTTCAATATCTCTGAACTTGCTGGCAGCGCAGTATAATAATGTCCTGTGTGAGCTCCTTTTTTTAAAGAAAGCACGGAGCCTGGAAGAAAATTTCCAGTAGTAATTGGTAAGGCCAATATGTGATAAGTGTTAGACCCCTTCAGAGGAACTAGCTCAATCCCTACATCAAAGTCTATTATGCATGATACCCACACAGGGCAAGGACTATCCAGATAATCAGTAACAAATCTTTCCAGATTTTTTTTTTTTTTTTAATATTCCATTTTCTCACAGGGGATTGCAAAAGCAGAAGCAAGACCTTTTGAATAATAACATTTTTTACAGGCAAAATCCCAACTAAGATCATTATTCTTAGTATGCAGTGCAATGTGGTTTTAAGAGAATAACAACTCTTTTGGACTTTTGTGGTTAATTTGCATTGCTGGGTACCTTGAGCTCAGAAAGCGTGGTCGATTGTGCAATGGCTTGGTTGACTGAGTCAGCCTTGATACAATAAATAATAGAACTAAAGGACAGAATGACACTTTAAAGGTCAAATCAAAGAAACCATGGACATCATTACCTTGAAAATTTGATAAAGCAGGGCCTTTTCATGAGGCAACTATATGATTGGAAAACATGCAAGAAGCAGTGTTTGATATTGCCTAAGAGTCTGTTCATTCAATACGGATTCTCCACCCTATGTTAAACAGCGTTACAATGAAGGGGAAGCAGAGCAATCACAGCACTACTAAATCCTTGTTTTATTAAGGAAAAAATAGGATGAGAAAGGAAAACTGAAACTAAATATGCAAGTGATTTTCATCAGTTGCCATACTTTCATGTCCTTCTCTCTCAAACGCACACACTCTTCATATTTAGTTCCCTACTGGTATGAATAACGTTTTCTAATTAAAGCTAAAGGTGTCATACTCAAAGTGAAAAAAATTCAATTTTGGGCCATCACAGATAATTCGTACTGCATACATTTGTGGAAATGGCTAGATGGCTCATGGCTAGATAAGTCCTGTCTTTTTCATCAGAGATAACCTAAGCAGTTAAAAATGGAAAAAAAGTGTGTGCTTAAATAAGTATAATGAAATCAAAGAAGGAATATAAATTCATTTGCTACACAGAAGTCTTGCAGAAAACTATCTTGAGACACACAATATATGGAATAGTAAGAATGTAAACATTTCTCATTTAACCAAGTTTAATATATTTTTTTCTGTGGGAATATATATTCAAAACCATTTTGGTATTTAACAAGAGAAGCTGTTCCTGTTTAAGGCTAGAAATATCTTTTCAAGATCCCATTAAAATAAAAAAAATTGAACTAATTTAGGAAGGGTTTTTTTGGAGAAAATCCTCATACCTTTGCCTGCCTTGTCTTTGATACTGAAGTTTTAGTGATGACAAAAAATTGGAGAAAATGGCAGTCTGCTCTTTGGCTGTTTCTTTTTGGTGCCACTTTGAGGATCCTTCATTCTTTGTATCCTGGTCACTGCTTCCTTCCTTAAAAGAGCTGAGGGGATGAATAGACTAAGAAATGATGAGAATAATACTGAAGTTTGGAGATGGAACTTTCCTTTAGAGTCTGAAGAGAAGAAAAAAGTAGTACCTGCTTTCATCTTTTTACTGGCATAACTCCTTTATGGATGGTGTTGGTAGCCTCATTAGCTTAAGAAATTTGTTAATGCAGGTGCCACTGTGCAATAGCCATCTTTATTCTTGTGAAAGGAAGCCCTGGAACATCTTTAAAATTCAGAGATTTTACTCTTTCTTGTGTTATGAACATGTTCTGAAGTTTCTTTAAGTATAACAAAACTGGCAGAAGTTACGACTATTTCTTACACGTCCAAATGTGCTTGCATTTTTTTACATATATATATATATGTATATTAGATTTAGGATATACTTTTAAGCTTGATTGTGAGTAGCTTATGTATTGTTTTTTAAAGCATTGACGTTCTTGCTTACCAATTCTTGAAGACATCATTTGTTTCTTTGGGGTTTCTTGTTAAGTTTTATAATCAGCTCCCTATAAGTAATTCCCCTTAATAATACAAGTATATTCATATGGCTGAATATTTTCATTATGATTACAACCGTACTGTATTATGCATAAACAAACTGCTGTTTAAATAGCTATGCTCTAAAGAATCCTTGTTTTTCTTAAACATTTTCTTCAAAGTCCCATTTAAACTTCAAGGTCTGTATGAAAGGGATTCGCTAGAGAAAATGTTCCAAATGTCTTATTAGCTTCAAACTGAAGGAGCTTTTCCCCTTATTTGGAATGGAAAATAGAGAGGAAATTCCTGTTTCAGGAGGAGGGTGGCTGGTTTGGATAGGTTAGTTAATGTACCATTTATATATCTTGGTTTTCATGGAGATCATGGAAAGTATTATCGTCATACTCTTTATCAAGGGGGATATCATATTGTTCGGGAAGAAGACATAACCAGTTGGCTATTTGCCCTTAAATCAAAGCCCGCTTCTCTGAAGAATGCAGTCTACAGGAGCTCTCTGCACAGGGCTACCGGTTTTGGCTGGGACAGAGTTAATTTTCTTCATAGTAGCCCGTATGGTGCTATGGTTTGGATTTGTGACAAGGAGTTGGGAGGGGACACAGCTGGGACAGCTGACCCCAACTGACCCAAGGGATATTCCAGACCATAGGACGTCATGCTCAGCACATTTTTTTGTTGTTGTTGTTTATTTGTTTGTTTCCTTTACTTATTAAACTGTTTTTATCTCAGCCCATGTGTTTTCTCACTTCTACCCTTCTGATTCTCTCTCCCATTCTACTGGGGGGGAGCGAGCAAGGGCTCTGAGATGCTTAGCTGTCTACTGGGTTAAACCACAACAGGTTACAAGAAATCAATTCTTCTAAACACGCCACACAACATGAAGATTATTAAAGCCCTGGTCTAAATGAGAAGGCTGGATGCCCATGTAGGTGCAAACATAGGAGCTCACAACAAAGGCTAATGCTCTTTTGCCTCCTTTTTCTCTTTCCCCAGAAGATCTGCACCTACATGGTAAATACAGGTCCTTGTGCAATCAAGAGTTTTTATTTTTTAAACTTTGCCCATCCTTTATTAAGGGAAAACAGAGATCTCCTAGGGGCAAGTTTTACTTAACTGAACACTTTAGTTTCTAAAACAAGCAATAAAAAACAAGTATAAATTTTACTCCAAACATCAAATGCATGAAAGTGCTAAAGATTTCTTTTTCCTTTGAAATTTTGTCAGGATGAGGTGTGTTTGTATCAGTCTTGCAGAATAAAACATCTTTTTTCTATGTCAGTTCATTTTTGCATTAGTATTGAATTTAAACTCAAAATTGTTTTAACTGGACTACCTATTGGAGCTGATAAGGGAAATGGATTTAAAATGCTGTTTGGGAAGCAGCAATGGAATTTCTGTGGCCTTAGGGCTTGTTTTTTAACTGTGGGAATTAATAGTGAGCCACTGTTGAGTACTAGAAACTGGTAAGTATTTCAATGCATGCTGCATTCTGTGTCAATTTTTAAACTATATCATGGTTAGGATTCATGACCTGAATAGTTGCAAGAGAAGCAATATGATAAAAAAGAAAAAAAAATTGCCTCATTTGCCTACTTTATTTTTGGCTATAATGGCTAAAATCTTATTAGTGAGTTTTTAGAAACTATAGCCATGCAAAACAAGTAGACCTAATATTTTAGTATCATACTGTGAGCTTGTTCATGTATTTCAGATGTTTGTAAACTTAGAGAGCTGTGGGATATCTTACAGGAAAACATAATGAATGTCAGCAACATAAATAAATAAAAGAAGACTTGCTCACTAATCACTAGCTGAGCAGTCATGTAAGGTGTGGTTGTTTTTTTCATTTCTGCTTTTATTTCATTTGTGTGAGTTTACTTGGTTTGTTTTCCTGAATACTCTCACCACTATCTCCACTTTCCTTTTCATTATGGAACTACCTCTTGATAATATGTATTCATTCTTCAGTTGTTTCGGTATGACACAAACACTATACATTCACATGAAGACTGGAACGTTTAGTAAGGGGGAGTGCTGAATAGAGTAACTCCTTTGACTGTCATTATACCCTTTCATTTGGTGAAAGAAAAGGAATAACATTGTGCCCTCAGAAATATTTAGATTCTATAGAGGAAGTAAAATTGATGATGTACTAACTTGGTAGTTCTTTGGTACTTTTCCTTTCTTAAAGGAATTTTTTCCTTCCTTCCAATTCCATCTTGAAATTTTAGAATTGAACTTACTCTATTTTTATTTCAGTAACACCAAAGATGTAGCAAGGGGAGAGGAAACTAAGTTGTCTTATTTAGAATTCTACTTCTTTTCTCCTGGTAGAATTGAGGTGGGGTATTGACCCAGTGTACTTTCAGTCATCTATCTGCTAAACCTAAATTATAAATTTTGAATCTGCAGCCCTTCTGTGGTTAGTGAAGAATTATTAATAATTTAGGTGCCCAGTTATTCTCTATATGCCCCAATGATGATGTAGAAAGTCTAGGTTTTCAGTTAAGACATCTTAGGTAAGTTAAATGATACGAGCTTGTGCTGCTGTGGCTTGGCCATTCACATTGATGTTGATGTCTGAGAATGCTTAGCAGTCCTTAAATAGTTTTGAAAAAAAGTCTAGAATGACGCCACTCGAGATTTCTCTTCTGCTTTCTCAGGATGAATGCAGAATTTGGTATTCTGGCCTTTTGACACCATTACAATCCAGGAAAACCTCTCTTTCCTGGCTCATTTCCTGAAATGCAGCAGGAGAAACAGTAGTCTTTGTGAAGAAGGCACCTTGAGACACAAGCCATCAAGCTGGCCTCAAAATTAAAGAATCATTTCACCTAGTTTCATCCTGCTCTAATGTGAATATCAACAGGCAAGTCACCTTGACTCTTTACAGGTATTTAGGAGAAATGGGCACTTCTGACCTATTTTAAATGTCTTTGTTAGGGTGACATGATATGAAATCTGTGGTTTCTCTCCACAGATGCAGAGGGGATTCCCTCGAGACCTCAGACATACCACTTCATTTTTCCATGTCTCAGCTTAATACAGGCACATTAACTTTCTTGCCCCTTGTTTTCTTCTCTTGCATAAGTAGAATGTAGTATTTTCTGCTGTGGGGGCTGCTTATCAATGTATTTTTCCTGTGCTTAAAACAATGTTTCTCTGTAATACAAACAATGGAGATGAAGGACCTTCCTTTCTGCTGCAAGGTTAAAGTACTTCTGAGCTTCATAGACCTCTGCTGCTGACTGCCCAGCAGAATTACACAGTCCTTTTGTGTTTGCTTTGGTGGTTTGTTTTTTTTTTTTTTTTTTCCAAATATCTTTCTGATATTGTGGGGATATCTCACAATATGACTTCAAAATGAAAGATGTTGAAGGAAAAATCAGATGAAAGAACTATTTCTATCTTTAAAAAGAGCTATATGTATACCCAGGTGTATAACAATGTCAAACATCATGTTCCAGTGCTGAATATGTTTAAATATGTGGTTATAATTATCATTGTGAAATGATGCCTTTAGTTAAAAGTGGATGCTCTGAAGTAATGCTTTTAGACATTACAATGCTCAGTTGGAAGTTTGTTCTCCCAGACGAGACCTTTACTCAACATCCATCATTCAAAGAAGATTTAAGTAGAGCACGTGTCTCTCATCTGCTCTATTTTTATTAGAAGTAATGAAGAGATACTTTGATAAGTTGTTCCACAAAAGCAGCCTAATTAAAGGTAGAGGTATCCACAGTAGCTGGAATTACTCAATTCAAAGGACTTTTTTGGTTTTGTTTTTCTGAGGTGAAATAACTGCTCTTGAGAAAACACATTTTCAGTCTGTGATCTTAAGGTCTAGGGGCTGGGCTGGAAACACAATCCATGATTTCTAGTGAAGCTGCATTGCTTTCTACAAAACAGTTTTCAGGAGAAGGGGGAGATACAGTAAGAAAAAAAATTAACACAGCTTTGTAGCCTCATGCGCAGGGTCTTTGCCTGGTTGGATGGGGAGGCTTTGGATGACGTCCTTTCTACATAATAGAAATATTGGACTGTTGGATCTAAAAAAAAAAAAAAAAAAGGCATAAGATTTCTACCTCTGTTGAAACTACTAAGCAAAAAAATAAGTTCTTCATACTCTTATTGTGGCTGCCAGCCCAATATTTACAGTACTTTCCTGGCAATTTCCTGGCTAAGGAAAGGAGCGTGTCTTCAGCGTGACAGTTGAACTCTCTGTTCCATCGAAGCTAGTTAGTGACACCACCTCCAATATCACAGCTCTGCTGAAGACTGTCAAACAAAATAGAACAAGCGGTCATGTTTGCCTGTCCTTGGAGGGGATTCCTGGTTTGACATGAGCAAGGTATCCCCCTTAAATCCTGACTGGTGCCTAAAAGGTGGAGGAAAACATGTTTTCACAAGGAGATCTGTGTTTAACATACGTATTGGCAGGTTTTATATGTCTCCCCACTCAGAGGGTGCATGCTCAGACAGTCCTTCAGGGATTTGGAGTCCATGCCAGGTACCTAAAAGGTGCCATCGCGTACTTCAGGCATCCGAATTTTTTTGTGTATGTGACCCCTAAGTCACTTCCTGGACCAGCCACCCTTTGTAAAGCAGTATTAACTGAAGGGAAGTTAAGGTCCTTGCTCAAAGATGCACAACAAATTTCCGACAGAGCCAGGGAGAAAACCTCGTTGTCCTACATTCCAGCCACCAGCTATGACTTACTGTTTCTCCTGCCTGTTTATTGATCATGCATTTGTTAGCTGCTTGCCAGAAGACCAGCTGATAAGCTAAATGTGTGAAAAGAAATCCAACATACCCAAAAGAAAACAATGTACTGAGGAGATTTGCAGCTGCCACTTAAAAAGAGAGCTGATAAGAGAATCATGGGGATTGTGCCACCTCCTCAAGCCTCCAAGTTCCTGAAGCTTTTTAATACATGGCTGTACAATTCCTCCCGTTGTTTCTCTGTCAGCTTTAAACCTTATAATCTGTGTCTTTGTTCCCCAAGCTTTTCTTCTTTACATGAGTGTTGCCTTTTATTTGAAAACTACGTGGCTACACAGGGGAGAATAAGGGCAGGATCTGGTCCTTAAAGCTGCTCCCTCACATTGCCAAGTAACCAGAGAGGGAAGATGGTTTGCTTTCCAGAGAGGGCAGGGAAGATCAAAGTGCTTGTGTGAAAGAATCATAGGTAAGGATAATAGATGTGCATATTTAAAGGAAAAGCAGTTATCAAAAGTGAATGTTAAGAATGTGCAAGAAGCTGACCTTAAGAAATATAGTACGAAAAAGCTCCTTTTGCTTTCCCCTTCTAACTTGTAACCCTTCAGTCAAATCAGAGACGACCTGTGCTCTTAAATGTATGCATATGCATAGTCCCACTGAAATCCATGCCTTTGGCATCCATGTGTGTCCTTTGTGGTTTAGCGATCCACCTGAACTTCAGTGAGGAGAAACGTCTTCCACAGCAAAGGAAATAACAAGAGGAAATGGCTGAATCTACCAAGAACTGTATCTCTGTTTAAGATCAACCACCTGATATTGCTATTTTCTTATGTATTGCTTTGCATCTCAAATCCAGTCATGGGATTGTTTTCAGTCTTTATTACATGCCGCTGATATAAAAAAAACCACTATTAGCATTAGTGAGTTATAGTTGAATATTTCTGTGTTTGTTTTTCTTGCAGTCTTTTTTCCATAGAATATCTGGAACCACTTTCATTTTTTAAACCACAACAAAATAACAGGTAGGGTCCATTATATACATACGCACATAGACATTTAACATACAATTTCTCCTTAATGACTAGAAGTATTATTAGGCATATGGGAGAAACAATAGCAACCAACTGTACAGCCATAGCTACTTTCTCTGGAAGCACTCCTGTCTGGGGCCTGTCCTTCCAATAACTGCTTCTTTTTGTTGGCTTTTCTGTTGCAGACCCTGGGGAAATGTGAAGGGGAAATGTGAAGAAGAAATGTGGAGAAACAGAACACAACACAATACGGCCATTTAGAGGCATTCTATACCCTAGGGTACACTTTCTCATATTTGCAAACTTCACAGCATCTAGAGCTGTAAACTGAAGCCCTGATCCAGTGTGACTAGTTTTGGCAGACCGTGTTACCTTCTGTACCTTCCCTTGACAATACGGAGTGCTCAGGTACCTACTGTAGCTGTGTAGGGTCATCCTTTACACACACACCGAGAAAAGAGCCTAAAGTGAAAGAACATATTCCCTTATCCAGGGGATGTCATGCTAGATTTTGGCTTCTGTCCCTTTGAAACGAGAGCTAAGATTCTCCCAAATATACACACTGGTTTTATAAAAAGTCCAAAGCATAATAAGGAATATGACAGAATAAGAATTGGAGACAAAAGCTGCCTTTTTATTGCTGTACAGGAAGATCCTTAGGAAAGGGCTTGGGCCAAATTTATTGCTGGTCCACAGCACTGGGCTGCTGGAGCATTCTCACTGGGTTGGCTCACATGCTCCTTTCCTTGGGATTTGGAGGAGCTCGAGGAAGCCCATGCCTTGAATGAACATTTTTACTTGGAAAGCTGGTTGATGTGGTCTCCTGTGGATACCCCTGTCTCTCCTGCCTACGCACTGCCCTCATGAAAATGTGGTAAGTAAGTAACACTGCATTTCTTGAGGAGCTGCAAAGACGAGTAAGGACTTGGAGCATCTCATACGAGGAGGGACTGAGAGAGCTGGGACTGTTCAGCCTAAAGAAGAGAAAGCTCAGGGGCATCTTAACCTGATGAGGGGGGAATAAAAAGACAGATCCAGACTCTTCTCAGTGGTGCCCAAAGCTAGGAAAAGAGGCAGTGGGCACAATTTGAAATGCAGGAAATTCCATTTAAACATAAGAAGAATCTTTTTTTTCCCGTGAGGGTCATCAAACACTGCAGCAGGTTGCCCGGAGTGGTTGTGAAGTCTTCATCCTCGCAGATACTCAAAATACAACTGGACACAGGCCTGAGCAGTAAGGTCTAGCTGTCCCTGCTTTGAGCAGGGATGTTCAGACTAGACAACCCCCAGAAATCCCTTCCAACCTCAGCCATTCCCGTGATGTTGTTCTGGCACCTATGAGGGTTGATGAACTCTTAGGCAGCCTCAGCGTAGTATCAGGTGCCGATTGAAGAATTCAACAAGAATATATGAATATCAGATATGGAAAGCACTTTGGACGTCAGACTCATTCTGGAAAGTATAGACAGAGTGTTATGGCTACACACAGCATGCAGGAAAGCAGCTGGAAGTGGCCAGGAATCTCATTCTCTGCAAGTTAATTCGGTTCTATAGTAACAACAGCAGACACATCTTTTTCCTTAAGAGAAGTGATGACCAGGTTGACACTGTCTTTTATAAATCATTCTTTTCTCATTCTTATAAACTATTACATTTATAAGCTGTGTATAAGGCACATCTCCCTATTGTACAAGTGAGGTTTTATACTAAGCATGGAAATCACATCAAAATTCACGCCAGTCAATGGGGTTCTCTAAGAACAGGATGCCCATACTATTAAATAAAACAAGCCAGCATCTGAGGGCAATGGTTAATACTGCTAAACTGTCAGCCACCAAGACAAGGTGACCTTTCCCAGCCCTTCTATGCAGATTAGTCCTTCTATGATGCTGTTCTTTGAACCACGTGCAAGGGAAAGCACCTTTTGGTCCAGATGAAAATTCTTCCCAGGAGCACGGCAACAGCTGAAGAAGCCTGGATGATCGTGGGCCTGATGCTCTAGCCTCTGTTTTGGTGCTGCTTATTTTACTATGACAGACCTGAGGACGGAGCGCCTCATTCAGATCCAATTTCAAGATGAAGGCCAAAGAAGGTACATTCTCTAGAATGACTCATTTTGAAAATTTGGGGGCTTTTAAGTGTCAACAAAGCAAAAAAAGAGAGTAATTAAAAAAAAAAAAAAACAAACAACAAACAAAACCCACACCTCCCTGGTACTAGAAAATTTCCTTGCAAAACGTCATCCTGAACTGTATGGGATTTTCTATGCTCTAGGCTTATTCTGGGATGTTTCGCAACAGAACCTGATAGAGCTCCATCAAGGTCAATGGATTAGCATCAGTTTAAACCAAATGAGATTCTACTTCTTTCTATTTGTACAAATGTAAAATGATCATTACAGAGAAACACTAAACAAGCAAAGGGCTTTCATGATAAGAAAGAATTTGAAAAGAAGGTTTCTTGGGACATTTTGGGAGGAATTTCTATTTTTGGTTTGTCCTCCATCCCCCCTAGTCCCCCCAGAGTTTTCCTTGTTCATTTCTAGAGCTTAGGCACTTTTATCAAACACTTACTTTGTACTACATTTATTCATAATTCTTTTACATTTACTGTAATTAAGTCTTTATTGATTTGACACAAACCAACAGCTGCATTTCACTATGGAAGTCAACTGAAAAATATATGCCATCTACTAAACATGAACAATACACTTGAGAGTGCAGATGACATGTATTAAACTCTGTTATCATTTTTGTACCTCTTCAAGCACAGTATCAATTGTATATACATACTTGCAGCCAGAGCTTCTACTTGATAGGCTGCATATAAAGTCTTTGCAGTACAACGAACTATAAACAACTAGCTAGGCTTAGATGCATTTTAAATAGGGGTTTGTATTAAGAGAAATCTTTGATGTGGAAATTATTTTTCATTTGAAATTCATCCTCTTAACCACTTCTGAACAGCATTATATTTTATTGAAATAGGGGCCTTAATACACTCCAGAGCTGCAGAGGGTCCAGGAACCTTCCCAAAACTATTGCACTTCAGGTGTAGGACTGACGGTGCTATCTGCTCCTCCTTGGCTTTGGAGACAGGGTTGGTCACAGACTCCTTGAAGGAAGGTAACAGTAAATAATAGGACAACTGTAGCAGAGTGACCTGGAAAGGGAAACGTAAGAAAAAGCTGGGTTGTTGCCCAGATGTGAACCAAGATGCAAAGATTTTATGGCATTCTGTGAACAAGTGAGTTATTCCCCATAAGTGGGTGAGGAAGTGCTTTATACATGGATAAAATGAAACCCCGTGCAAAGGAGCAGGGATAGAAGCAGCCAGTTCCTGAGGCTGGAGTACCAGAGGGTACTTATCAAGTGACTAGGGTATTTATCAAATAAGTCAAGTATTTATCAAATGACTAGAGGAGATATCTGGAAGTCTCAGATAAGGCTTGACAGATATGAAAGTTCAGCCTTCAATTACATATTTAAAGAAAAAAGCAATAAGAAATCTCAAAATACGTAACGGCGGTAATGAGCACTGCTTTTGACCCACATCCTTCAGAAACCTGGCATGGTGAAACTGTCCATTTTTGCTCCCATAGTTTGTTGGGAGTCTGTCCACTGACTAACATGGCCATTGGTCAAGTCCTGATTAGGCTGTATTACCACGATTATGTGTAACCATGTAATGAATTGGTCTTATGGTATAAATTTTGCACATTAGGATGTCTTAAATACTTATCTGGGCACGTGGATGGCACACAATCATTACATCACGTAACATTTGCCTAAGCTTTGGCTCTCCACAAAGGTATAAAATCTCATTCATTTAGTTCATGCTGAATTTTGGATGCCCTGTTTTCATTTTTAAACTTGCTAAAATATAACAGAACATATTCATATTCTTCTTTTTTTTTTTTTTTCTAGCAGATTCTTTGCAAATACTCTCCTCCTTTTCCAAGTATGTTCATTCTTTCTCACAGCAAACCCACCAATATTTCAAGGTAATCTAGAGAGGACACCTGCACAGTGCAACAAAAGGAAAATAACAGTAAGGAAATTGCTTTACTTGTAAAAGGAAGGACTTCTGGATTTTAAGTTAGTAAACCAAACATCAGTTATCACTGTGGAAACAGTGAAAGAAGTATTTCTCCCTCCTCCATACACTTCTTGTCCCACCCTCATTCACAGAATGAATCTTCCCATTCAGGCCTTGTACCTGAGTGCTCCTGCTAATAGAATAATTAGTTTCATAGGCATTGCTGATTAAGTTAAATACTTATAAATATTTATAACACTTCACATAATATCCAGAGATAAAAAAAGAGAAAATTAATGGTGGACTCTTTTCTATAAGTTCATTTTTTTACATGATCCAACTGGTAATAGGAAGGCTTAAGTATAGTTGTCATAGTAACAGAGCAACATAACTTTCATCAACTGCAACTATTATATTATAATACCAGAGTAATTTTCACAGCCTTTGATTTTTCTTTTTCAGATTGTGCTTGCACCAAATCTCACGCTGGCAAGATGCAAGGTGCGTTGTGTTTGTGTTTCATTTTGGTTTTTGTTTTTTTTTTCCCCCAAGCTTTCTAAGAGGTTCACAGACAGATTCAGAATATTAAATTCAGATCCTCGGAACAGGCATTAGAGCTCCACGAACAACTGCCCACTTGAATGGTGTGTATGTCACCAACCTACCAAGGCTCCCTACATAATCCATGCTCAGCACCTCTCGAGGGTGATGCTGTGCCTCTGTTGCTGAGCAGGGAGCCACCTACACAGTAGGAAAAGCCGAGCAAAAGGATGTGTTTGAGCTCTCAGCCCTCTCGAGGCCATAGATCTCTATATACAAAGCTGGATTCATCCCTGTGAACTGCAGGTATTTAGCAGGAGGAACAAACTTAAAAGCTAAGCCAGTCCAGGCTCCTTGGAGAGTCAAGAAAGTACTTACAAAGAATAAATTTGGCCTGTGTCTGTGCTGAGTCACCCGTAGACCTGCTGTTTCTCATCAGTGCTTGTACAGAGCTCTTGGGGGAACCTGACTGGGGCATTTCAGGTAGCTGCCTGGGTTAGGGGGAAGAACTCCAGAGCACATCATCTTCCCCTGAGAGCAGCTGCCTGAATAAGAAAAGCTAAGCTTTTCAGATTTTTGTTTATTGGTCTGTTTAATCAGAAGACTTTTGGGGAAGGCATATCTTATAAAAATAGTAACAGCAGTAGAGATAGGGGAAGAAGTCAGGCTCCATGGATGAGTGTTTTGGGAATTCAACTAGGAGCAAAAATCCTAAATCTGTCCTGCTTGGAATATCTCTGGCTATCAGGTGTGAAACAAAAGAATAGTCCCCGCTGCAGTTCTGCTCCCTCTTAGATGTGTGCCCAACCACTCAGGTTTGCTGTTGTCTGCTGTCCTCGCAACTTCATAACAGCGACATGCCTGCCGCAGTCTTCAATCTCACCCGCTTGTTACCTGCCACCCTGAACCTTCTGCTTCGGTCCGACAGCTCTCCCAGCATGGAAAAAGGGGCTGAGAGTTTTGCCCCAGGAACATTTCATATTTGTCCATTAAAAGGAGTAAAATACCAAGACTCTGAGCATAGAACTGGGTAGACTTGCACACAGTATTTTAGTCTCTGTTTGCAGAATGGAGGGGAGGGGAAGACGAAGCTCTGAATCACACATGGAATGATAAACCATGAGGTGGAGAAAGGACTGCAGCCTGAGACGGTGGCTGGCTACTCTAGAGTGATATGGGACCATCTGTGGAAGGGCATCTTTCACTCTGTCCTCCAGCTTCAGCTATCTCCTTCAGTGTCACAGGCAAACTTGGTTGGACCATGTGTTACTGCAAAACTTTCAAGCCCTGGGTCTGCATCTGTTACAGAAACCAAAGGAGTTACTGTAGGAAACTGATGGTTAAGCTAGTCAAGATTATCAAGAATCTTATAGCTGAGTGGCCTGAATCAGATCACTGAAGCAGCCCTGGAAGAGCATGGTCCTCGTAAGGATTTATTTTCCTTTGAGGTCACCCGCTCAGTGAGATGAGCACTGCCAGGAGGTATTTCGGTTATCTTCTGAATGTCACACATGATGTTACCTTGAGGAGGACAGAAGAAAAAAGAGTGAAAATTGGAAAGAAACTTCAAACTTTAACACATATCAACAGGATTATATTGTTTTAGAAGAAGGTTTTGTTGTTTTTTTGTTTTTTTTTCTGATTTTATTATCTGTAAGGTATTTTGAAGAGTGTGTATGTCTGTATATGTAGATGTACATATATATGTACATAAGCACATAAATGCCATAATCAATCATCAGAAAATAACATGTTTATTTTGGCTGTGGTACCTTTTAGTATAGGTATGAACCCTTTTTTAATAAAAGGACAGCTCCATGAGGAATTATGCCTAAATGAACTTACACCTAAGTACTTCCCTAACGGACATATATTTGCAGTCAACGGTTTATACTCATAAAGCCATAAGGCATGCTAAACAAAGCAAACAAACCACACTGAAAAAGTGACTGTTGTTTGAACCTGCTAACATTTTTGAAAATGCATTATTTCCTCCCTCTCCTTAATATTCTCAGCCTCTCCATGGGTTGAATCCTGTTATTCTGGTATACTTGTGTTCTTACTTCTAGATCTCTGTAAATGATGAGTTCCCAAACCACGCTCTGCGACACACAGTCTACCTCACAGAGTTGCATACAAACTCTTAAACAAGAAGTATATATACAAACTGTTAAATATAAGAAAATAAACCCCAGTCATTCTGGGCTAGTGAGATGATAGAAAACTACTGTATCACAAACATAACTATAGACTGCATCTAAGTTTATGGTTGCTCTTGATATTAAAGTAAAACTGCTCTGCATTAATAAGATCCCTTTGGATTCAACTTCTCAGAGCCTTTGTAACAACCCAATTCCAAAGAATTTAGATCAGGAGAGAGTGCTCGTCACTAGGGAGGGCAACCAATAAAATGACAGATTTCTTTTTTTAAATTGTTTGTCCACAGTGTATATACCCAGATGTCTTTTTCATTTTTCAGTATCCTTTCCCCTTCTCCTTTGCACCATGGTTTGCATTCACTATGCAACAGAGATGAAAATCATTATAGTTAGCCTCCTTCCTCATACAAGCACTGAGTGAAATAATCAAGAAGTATAAAGGTACAGAAGTCAACACATCCAACACATATCACAAATACTAAACAGGGGCTAGCTACAAACCTGGAAACTCCTGAGGTATGCTTTGGAGTGCCTCAACTATATCCTGCATGTAGTAGTACTTCCACAGAGAATACAGTACCTCTCCTGAATGAGCCAAGGCATCCAAATGAGCTGCTGATGGCAAGAAGCCACACGGGAACCTGGATCTAGTTGAAAAGAAGCAAAAATTGGTTTCATGGCAACTACTAAATCCAATTATTCCCTGCTGCATGCAGAGAGGGATGTAATGAAACGTAGGCAGTATGGGGATGGAGATCACTGCAGCACTTCTATTGGTTGTAGAAACAAGGCGTCTAGTGAGACAGTGCTGGTGGAAAGCACACGTGTGCACACATGTACATGTACATGTACACACACACACACACACATATATATATATGCACATATAACCCAAGTGGCAGCATTCGGGCACCACAAAGCTAGAACTCCTGGGCTATTTAGTTCAGTTCATTGCACTGATCAGGTCTGTGCATTCATTTAATTGTAAACACAGATTAGCTTTCCAGGAAGGTCATAGTAAGGCCGTAATTATCTCATTAAGCAAATTGTTCCACTATCTGATCAGGCTTTGAGTTCAGTATTTCCATTACCTCCTTTAATATCTAAATGGAAAGGGTAAAATTATCAGCTGGGATCAATCAGGGAAGTGCTACCTACAGTCAACAAAACTACAGAGACTTACAAATAAATTAGGGTCTGGCCTATTAGCTGCATTCTTTTCTTATGTTGTTTCCCTCCTTGCATGTTCATTTTATTGAAAATCTTTAAGATTCACTCTATCATGCAAGAAAGAAATTGAAGAGATGTATATTCATATTGTGGTTAAATAAAGTACACTTTACTAGGATGGGAGAGAAACATAATCAGAAGAGGAGAAAACACCTAGGAACAAAGCAAGGATGAGAAGATCTGGATTTACATGTTGGTTTGTGTTATATGCTGAGATAAAAGGCTTTGATTTCTACCTCTACTTTATGCTACTCAGAAGGCGGGACACTACTTGATTCAACTATGTGACTCAGAACCATCTTCTTTTTTACTCATCAGATAATAACTTAGAGCTTGATTTAGAGATAAATTAAAGACTTTCTCTGATTTTGATGAATGCCAGTGCCTCCAGAGGATTTATGCTGCAGCTGGTGTTCACTAGTTTCCTAGCCACTTAGGCAGTATGCCAGGAAATGTGGGTATGTGGATACTCATAGGACGGATGGTGCCAACAAAACGTTCTTGTGAGATCCCCACATGCTACGTGATCCTCCTGTGGCCAGTTATTCTGGTTTTAGGGTGAGTTTACGAAATGAATGTGACAGAAGCAACAAACAACAAAAAAGAAAAAAACCTCATAATACTTCTGGATCAAAACCAACAAATAACCAGGAGCAGTCTTTAAAACAATATGTTTAACTTGTGTTTGCTCTCATAATAAACAGGAATATTATAGAAACTAGCACCCTACTGAGATCTTAAGAAACATCTCCACCGGAATTGCCGGGAACAATCTTGTGTTCCCACAACTAGTTGTTTGCAAGGAGGTGGATTACCAGCTTTTGATGCTGAGGGTCCTGGCAAAGAAGGGAATTCAACATCTAAACTGCTAAATAAGCATATAACATGGGGTATATTCCTGATAGCCATGAGTGGGGTGACATCCACTAGGGCATTTAGGTGATTAACTCTTGCTGTTGGAAAGACTTAAATATGTGTATGGATAAGGGTTTTATTGCTTATAGTGCAGATTTGGGCCCAAATAGCTGAATACACAAAACCTAGGGAAATGACATTATTGTCCACTTTATAGCTATGAAGTGGAGACAGAGGAAAACATAGGAATGAACATAGTGAATAAAACCAAAGGTTCATTCATTCCACTACCTTGTTTCTCACAATGACCCGTAAGATTAATTCAAGGCCGAGACACTTATAATTAAATGTCTAAACACAAGAAGATTCAATTTGTAAGTCCTAGACGACCTGCATGGTGTTGGTGGACATGACACAGGATCTATTGGACACCGATGCCCTCCTAAAGGATCAACTAGAAGGTAGCCAATACTCATAGAACATCTAAGACAGCACTAGCCTATGTTTAGATGACTGAATTCTACCCTCCAGAGTTTAGGGAGTTGTTTAGCTCATCCAGTGAAAGTGTCTGTGATGTGGGAGCTAAATCCCCCTCCACACTTCAGTGATGGTATTGACTGCATTTGCGCTGGATATAATAGAATTGCAGACACGTATGTCAGCATTTACATTTTAGTGTCTTACTTTGCAAGCCCAGTCCCATTCTGAAAAATATTTAGGAAGGAGTTAAAAAGAAAAAAAATCTTATATCTAGAGATGTTCTCAACACTATACCCCCTCAGTAAGGATTCCCAGATTTTGGCAATCTGTAGACTAGGGTTTTTCTGAGACATATGTTGAATCCAAATATTCATGCTTAATAGGCCCTGAAGGACCTTCCTTCCTGATATTTTGCTATTCTCTTTTAAAAATCCATCGATATTTTTGGCCTCTGTACCATTCTGTGGCAATTATTTCTACATTTTTAGTGTTAATTTATTTAAAACTTGCTGCCTGTTAATGTCTTTGGGCACTCCTTGTCTGTGTAAATGAATAGAGATTTTCCTATTCACTTTCTTTCATGTTGTTGATAGTTTTATAAACTTTATTTTCAAGTGTCTTTTTTCAGGCTGAGGCATCCTATTCTATTTAATTTCTGATCTTGGAAAGCAGCTATATACCTCCAGCCATTTTGTTGCCTTTCTCTGTATCTTATATGGACCACCTAGATGAACAAATAGTTTGGTCACAGTGAATATGTATGACATGTAAATCATGTATATGTCATTGTTTGAACTCCTGAAAAATGCTTCTGAGAGGCCTATCTCTCTAGCTGTGTTTCACATGGAGGATCTTTGCCAGCTCACTAAAGACTGTGGCTTCATTTAGGGGTTAGATGCCTACAAGTCCGTCACTGTAGATGAGTCCCTTTCTGTTCCTGGCCCTAAATGACTGGTTTAGATCATGCAGAAAATGGAGCACAGATCCTTAAGTTCTCACTGCCTCCCTGACAATTTGGCCATAGCCACACTCTTTTCCTACTTATAATATTTGAAAACAAGAAGAAAAAAACCAACAACAACAACAACAACAACAAACAAACAAAAAAGCAGACTATAAAATGATGCACAGGCTTCTGGAGAGGCCATTCAAAGGGATAAAAAAAGGGTGAAGGAAAACGTCCCACTGGCTCCGTTGGCCAGGAGAACTGCTTAGCGAGCCAGAGAATCTCAGAGCACGTGTACTCATGGCACAAAAGCAAGAAGCAAATAATCAATTGGGTGCTTTATCAGCATAGTATTCAATTAAATTTCAATTAAAAAGGAAAATAATGCAGCAGCTATTATCTAGGCTGTGGCCAGGTCCTTACACAAAATGTCAAGATACCCTTGTCAATTTGCAAACAGTTTAGATAAGGATTAAATTCTCCAGACTGCACGTTGTTCAGGAGACCACTGTAGGCATTCCTAATGGACTCTCTGCCCTAGCCTTGGAAACACTTCCAGTTTCTCATTTACCAAAGTTAATGCCTCTTTTTTGAAAGCTAATTCAATAAAGCATTTTTTAATGGAAATAATTAAAAAAAAAAGCAAAAATTTGACATTATCAGGAATATGTGATTACAAAACAAGAATAATTCTGTCTTTATCATGCTAGAAATCTAATTATTTCACCAGGGAAATTATTCTGAAGATGACAGTGTGATAGCGAGTGCTAGCAGTCCAACACCCACAGTTTATTTACTGCTTCAACATCCAAGCTCAAAAGTAGCAATTTCTCTCTGTTTCTTGGTTTACCTGCCTTTGGTGCATAAGGCATAAGAAAAAGCCAAGCAGCTGGATGAATGATGTTATTTTGTTTGATTTAGGATTAGAATTAAGAGGTTCCTGAATCCCAGGCTCAGATAACTGACATGTACCTGTCACAATAGTGTTGTTCCATGCAAGGACCATTTTGCCTAACATTGTCTTCCTTGGCGACAGCGGTAGTCCCACCAGAACAATAGAAAGTTGAAAACGGATTTTAATTTATGACAAACAGCACATAGAAATGTGGAGCTATTATATGTTATATTATGTTTGGAAAACAAAATGGAGAAGAGATAATCCAGTCACTGGAGAGATAAGAAACATAGAAATAAAAGAGATTTTTTTCTCAGTCCCATAGATGGACTCTATTTGGCTTTCCATCAGGTAGTACAGCTTCTGGCCTTTGGCAGATTTTGACCTCTCACATCCCTACTTTTGAAGCACCACAGCTGGTGGCAGTCCTTGGAGTGCCACAGATGTAACTTGTATTGTCTATGTGCTTCTTTCTCAATTGTAACGTAGTTTTAAATCTATTTCATTTTACTTTTTCAAACTCATCTTGTAAAAAAAAAAAAAGTGCTAGGAAGCAAACCTGAGTCAAGTATGCTTTTTGCATGAACAGCAAGCAGCATGCTGTTATTCCTGTATTTAGAACTATGCCCATATACACTTTAAAAAAATTTGCTCTAAGTTACATGTGTTTTTCTTGACTATGACGCTTCTGAGTTGTTCTCCTGTTGAGACCTGGAAGGATGCCACAGTTACTTGGATTTTTGTGTTAGTTTTTTTTTCTTGCATGACACTTTGTACCTAGACCAGATGAGATGCTTTTCTTTCTCTTTTTCTTGTTCTTACTTTTCATGGCTGTCACTACCTTTTTACTTGCAAGGGGACATGTCTCTCCCCAGCTGTGTTTTCTCTTCTTTCATCACTTTCCTTGTGTGATTACAATACACTGATGCCTTTGGCATATTGTCCTGTGTCAGCAAACTAGGACATATTAGAGGCTGTTGAATATACAGAATTTAAATCCAAGATTACTGCATGTTTTGATATGTGCCATTCCTCTGTTCCAAGTAGATGATGATGATTATTGGCTTATGTTTTTTATTCACTACACAAATCAGGCCCTTTTTTATAGCTGCAGGTAAAACCTACAGACTACCTACTGATTTTTGCCGTACCTCACTGCCAAATTTGACTTTTTCCCCCATTTTATTCAGGAAGTGCAGAGCGCTGTGTCCCATTGAAGCTACAGAAGTAAATCTAGACAAACTCACACGGTTTCAGGGATAGTTAATTCCATGGTTTTGGGGAGCACCATTATTTTAAAACAAGCGCAGAGGCCAGAGCAGTGTTATTGCATCATATCAGAAAGAGACCAGCGAAATGATGGAGCCGGATTCCCACTTGATGAAGTGAGGTTTTTCTTTCCCTACAGAACACAAACATCACTATTGGCAGTGCAGGCAGCCTCCTTGGAGGGCTGCCTTTCCACAGTACTACAGCTGGAGATACATTTTTGTTTTAATTATTATTTTGCTTTAGCCTTTGTCACACTGAAAAACACAAATTGGGGTTGACTAATACCACCTGGGTGGTAAATCAAGCTAAAAGAAAAGACTATAAAAACAATCAGACCTACCAGTTCAAATCTCTATATTGTAAGAAAATTTTGGGTGGAACTAAAAAAAGGTTCCACTTTTTTTCTAGCTCAGAATAACATTTTATTTCAGAATTTTTTCTGAAGAACAACTTGAAATATCTGAAGAAGAGTTGGAAAATTAACTTTTTTCTTAAATTAGTTTTCACTGTGTTTGCAAGCAAAGAACAAACCCCAAGATTTGCACAGCATATATAAAAGTTCCACCCTGGGCATGGGAAGTGGATAGCTGTCTAAGAGAGATCACAGCTATCTATAATGTGCCTTCTTTCCTTCCTGGAAAGCATCTGCCCCATTCAAAACAGTGAGGTTTTCCCCCTAAAAATAGCTGTATTGGATCAGATCACCTATCCATTGAACTCAGGAACCTCTCTTTGACCACAGCCATCAGTGGATGCCTAAAAAAGACTAAAAGAACAGAACAAACATAGTAATATTTTTGCCAGAAAATGTTCCCAAGTTTCAGGCATCTGCATATCAGGGATTTTGTGACTCAGAAGAACTGTCACAACCAGAGACAGATTTTTCTTGCATCGACGGGGACATTAGCTTCTGAAGTCTATGTGACTTTTTCATATCACCAAAATTCTGTGACAAAAAATTCCACAGGATGACTAAAATGCCATGTTGTTACCTTTTTTCATTTTCAGCCAGTCAGTTTCTCATCTCACTACAGGAGCCTGCCTTAGTTTATAGGAGAAAAAAATGGACAATTTTTTCCCACTTATTTTCTTTTATTCTTCCATTGACACAATAGACTGAGTCTCAGAAACAATGTACAAAACCAGCTATGAAGAACAGCAGCTCTACCCTCATCATTGTGGACACCTCATTTGATAAATTTCTAATTTTTGAAACTTCTGAGCCATGGATTAAATAGCATTAGAT
This sequence comes from Haliaeetus leucocephalus, assembly GCF_000737465.1. NCBI lineage: Eukaryota > Metazoa > Chordata > Aves > Accipitriformes > Accipitridae > Haliaeetus > Haliaeetus leucocephalus. Next base: position 1,254,711 of record NW_010973177.1, on the reverse strand, counting down.
ATGAGTCTGAACATGGGGATATTCAGAGTTTAACTGGGAGAAGGTGAACTGGTGATATAGAAGGGAAGAAAAAGAAGGGGGGGGGCAAGCAATGAAACCTAGAAGACACATTTGCAACTGTCTTGTTCTACACAGAGGAGAGCTGGTCCAAAACTCCAGCTCTGACCTCCCCTGAACTTTGCTTTGCTGTATTGTCAAATGCACGTGGCTTCAAACACGACAGTTCAGGCTCCCTTCTGTTACTGTTCCCACCAACACTTGGCACAAAAATTATAGCCTTCTTCCAAGGATCCTGATGGTCTTTTCTAATGCCAATTGTTCTGGACATTACCCCTGCAGGGCAGGTATGACAACACCTAATTTATAATCAGGCAGTTAATTGTGACTTGCTTGACTTTGCTCAGCAAGACAACATGGGAGCTCAGAACAGATCCTGTAAACCTTGTTCACTGTCTAGACATACAACCTCTTGTAGCTGTTACAGTGAAGAAGCCATAGCACTGAGGAAAGCTGGGGGTGGAGGTGTAAACACCATCTTTTATATTTCCCTTAGACAGCAATAAAAGCAATTCAGGCTATTTCAATTCCTCTGCCTTTGCCAGAGCCTCACTGAGCTTATCATTTCCTTGGGTCTGGCCCCACACTTTGAAAACTTTTTTCTTCTTGAAAAATATAAGCAAGCCTTTTCTCACCCTTCTCAAGGTCTTTTCTGTGCATCTACAGAAAGCTAAATCATGCACAAGTGGGAGAGGGCACAAGAACTGGGTGTTCCTTGTGGCAATAATTAGCCAATGACCAGAATTGCTTGGGTGCTCTCTGCCCCCGATGGTCACTAGTGAGAGTATGTAATAAGATGTGACTGTTGAAGGCCTAGGGCAAACATGTGAAACTAAAAAACAGACTGCAGAGACCAGCTGGAATGATAGTCTGCAAACTGCTTTTTAATCTCTTTCCTTTTTTTTTTCATTTAGAAATGTGGGGGTTTTTTTTAATGATCATCCTTTTTTAGTTGGACAGAGTATATTGTTTTTAATTGACTTGATAACTACCACAGACAAAGAATGACCCCAGTCTCTGACCCTGAAAGCATTTTTCAAGAATAATTTTCAGGAACATATGTTGGCAATTGGGAGGTACTCTGAAGGAAGCAAGTGAGGGAATAGGAGTTCAGAAAATAAGAGTGGATCATGGTAGGACTATGGTAACATGCTTCATTTTTCACTTGTCCGTTTGTATGGGATTTTTATTTTTTTTTCAATGCTGAGAGATTCCACAGAAAGACCAAAAGAAGTGAGTACTATTAATAGCTGCTAAGTCCTGAGTATTTTTGAAGGTCAAGTAGTCATTTAGTTATTTAAATATAAGCTTAGAGATATAGCTTAGTATGATTCAAACATACTTCAGGATGTTGTGTTTTGTTGTTCTTTGCAAGAGGGATCCCTACTTAGAATCATCATGTAGAATTAAATTTTATCCATATACACATAATTTATTTATGCTTTCAGTGTGTCTCATATGTTCTCCTTTCTGCCCTCTCCATGGCTGACCTAGAAGAACAATAGCTCACTATGGCTCCCATGTGTTACCTCTTGTAGAGTACTGGAGAGCTGAAAATATACTTTCACCCTTTATGGAAAGGGAGGAAAGTAGGCTAGGAATAATTGTAACTGTCTATATAATTTGCCACATGCACATTTTTTGTTTGAAACAATGGAAGACCTTAAACCCAAAGTTATTCTGCATTTCTTGCCTCCTGGAGTGGTTGTCTACTTGACTGTGATCATCATGGTCTTACTTAACCATTTTTAAAGTGATGTGCGGGATCTTCTCTATGTCTTACTTCCAAAGGGTGAGGAGAGAGTTTCAGCTATAAATCCAAACCAATCCTGTACTCTCTTTCCTTGCACACATAACGAATTTGACATAGCTCCCCTGCTCTGGCTATATGGACTTGATAACTGGAGGAAAAGCTTTCTTCTTAGACATAGAAATATAGGGTAGAAGATAGGAAGGGATAGGCAACCATGTCTAGCTTCCTACCATCGCAGGAACCTGTGTAATAGTAGTATGTGAACCGCCCGAAAGTGAAGGGCTCAGCTTGGGAAAAGAGGCCCAGGAAGTGTTTCTTAAAATGCAGAGATTCAGTAGGAATATTCCCCACGCCATTTCTCTTTCCTCTCCATCGTTCTTTCCTCTGCCACACAGATTGACCATTATCTGTCTCCTCAGGCACTTTAACAAGCCAAATGCCATGAGGACAAAAGTCTTCAAACCTCAAAGCCTACAATGTGCCTGAGGAAGACAGCATGAGCAGAAAAGGTCAAGCATACGACTAATGCCTTAGTCCTGATGTCCCTTTAGCTTTAGTAAGCTTCCAGCCAATTGTAATATATTGCCAAGTACAAAGGTGTTTAGGACCCAGTCCTCGGAGACGGTATGCTTCGGGCATTGCCTTTCCTTTTCTATTGCTTTGAAAGGTTAGCAACACAGCTCAGGCCAGATGTAAGAAAACACAGTACAGAAATACATCCCACCTGGATAAATCATTCTTTTCCCCTGTGTGACTTTAAAAAAAAAAAAAAGGTTTGCAATGAAGCAGTCTCTCGGCATTTTTCCCATCTGTGCTATGGAAATTTCTTTTGACCTCGCTGAACAGCCCGGCTATCCATCATGTCAGAGCCAAGCTACCTGCGAGGTGAGCACTGGGGACTGTCACCTCACCTACCTGCCCCAGTGACTGCAAAACGCAGCAGGAACCCAGCCTCAGCTATCCCTGTGACAGGTCCGTTCCCTTCCCTGCTAGTCCTTAGACTTTTCCCTTCACTTTTTTCCTATCGTTTGTTCCTCATGGTTCGGTGGAAAAATGAAAGCAAGCTTGCACGCAAGGTCTTACTTACCTTGAGGTGAATCTCTGTAGCATCAATCTTGGTAGTAAAGAAAACCTCAGTTCCACCACCTCTGTCTTTTTCCTGGTCTATTACAACATATATTCTTGTTTCAGACCTAGAGAGAGGCTGATTTGCTCTTTCCTACAAGCTTTGCCTCGCCAGGATATTTTGCATCAACTTTAACTGTCAAGCAACAAAAAGGAACGGGTACAAGATGAAGACTTAATCCAGCAGCTGTTGAAGTCTATGGCAACTTTTCCTTTAGATCAAGACCTAAATCCTTATTCCTAAAAGCAGCTTCAACACCTAATCCTTGGAGGAAAGAAAAGAAAGCTGGTGAGTCAAGTACAGTAAAACTCTGGCATTTTTGTATTTGAAGGTCACATCAACCTGACAGCAAAAGCTCGGCTTGACCTATGCAGTGGCTTTCCAAGGAAACTGCTACAGCGGTGAGAAAGCAAGTAGAATGAGTTCCATCGTGTTGGAGAGTTAAACTGAGGCTGGATAAGGGTGGAAAATACATCAAGCTACAGGGAAAATATTGTAATGGTGGAGGGGTGACCAAATAGTCCCCTTTCTCCTGACATAGTCATAATAGCTGTAATGTTTTTTTGGCTCCAGCAAGTAAAAGCCTCTTCTTTTGATGTTAGTAGAATGGGTCTTTAGCCTACCTGTTTCATTCAGGTAATGCTATCATGCCCATTGTCCACACAAAACTGGAAATTCAGCTTGTAGCTGCAGATGGTTTCACAGCAGTGCTTGCTGCAGGATGTCCTCAATGCAAAAATTATTTTTAAAAAAAAGTGTTTCACATTATAACAAATATTATATGCAGTAAAAAAAACATCTTTGACAACTCATTGCTAGGACGGGAGACAGGCTGGCAGTGTTCCTCACCCATCTAACCTTCAGTTCTGTTCAATGTGAAGGTTCAACTCCCTTTGTGCCTGCTGAGAGTCTCTGGGTTTGGCAGAATTTTTGCATGAATGCAGATATCTACAAAAGGGAGTTTATTGGCAGGATCAGGACCTTTTGAATAATTCTGAAATAGACAACACAGCTGGAATGAACAGCTTGACACACATTCTGTGGTTACGGGCGGGTCATTGATCAGTTTTGGTTTAACACAGAAAACAAAAAAGTCTGAGGTCATTCTCCACATCCGTCTCATTAAATATTCAATTTTATCCTTGCTCAAAATCCAGTAGATATCCTAATATTTTTCCTTAAAACCCTGGATTCTAGAGCCATGTTAATATACAAGCGTGCAGGTTGGGCACCCACGAGTCAACCCTTCACCCTTGTTCCCCAGAGAACATGAATGTCTGCGATAGTGCTACGGATGCTAAAAGTGCAAGAAAGAACTTTTAAATCAAGTATTTCAGGAGGAAAGAAAAGGTAAGAGATTTCAGATTTTTCATGAAAGATAAAGTTCATGAATGCTTTGTATTGGTGTATATATTGCCCTTTAATATATGATATTTCCCTCTAGGACAGGGAGAAAAAGAAGAGACAGTTGACCTCTCCTGTGACACCAAACCAAAGTAAAGTGCAGCTGGTTCAGTTGAGTATTTAATGGGGATGTGAAGTCTTAGATACAGGAATCAACTTCTTGTTTTGCATTTGTGCTGTGTGTAAAACATTGGATTCTTAGTCCATGACTGATTCCAGGTAGTATTATGGTAACAATATATAGTGAGAGCGTGTCTCTCCCTATATAAAATAATTTAACATGGTTCATGGAAATGAGACACTGCCTGAATAGATAAATATGTCAGGTTCGTTACCATCTCCGGTGCTGGATACGTGAAATCAGGGAAGACATTTATCTCTGCCTTAGTTTTGGTTTGTATACCATTCGCTGCTGCTGGAAAGTGACTTTAGCTCTCCATTAGAAAAAATATGATGTAAATCTGATCCAGAGAATCTTAAAACTTGGAAGAAACAGGCTAATAATAAGAGCTTATTAAATGTGGCTTGCTACAGTATTACTGAGGACTTTTCTAACACAATTGAAACCAGACCTGGAGCCAAATGCCAGAAGCCTCTTTTCTGTTTGTCCATTCTCAGAAGTGACTCATCCTCTCAGCTTAGCCCAGGAGTGTGTGCTAAAATGCAGCTCCTCCATTATTCAGATGACATTAATTGAAGACTTTCTGCTTTGCTAACAAAGGAGGTGATAAATGTCTCTCCCTTTTCCTTTAAGATCTTCACCTCCTACAATTGCTTCAGTGTGTTTGAGCAGGTATAATAAGCAGACTGCAGAAATTAATTAATTATGTGTGTTAACTTTTCACTTTTACCCTTCATTGAACCTTTTTGTTCCTTGGCCCTGCCTTTTGTAAAATTGAAGTTGTCTCCCAGGGTGTATGGCTTTTAATGTGACTGTATACTGTATTTAGTTGCTATAGCGCGTCAAGCATGTGGAACATTTTAACAAGGAGTTTTTAATGAATCCCTGGGAAGAAAATGCCCTCAAAAACAATACTTCAGTACATAAGTACCTATATACACTGCAGCAATAAAAACACAACAAATGGCAAAGATTTTCTTTGCCTCTCGCTGTTTTAAACAAACTTTAGCCACAAATAAGGTCGTAGTCATTCTCTGAGGAACCCATTTGATTAAAGGTTTCTTTCTACAAGGCTATGAGTGAATTATTTCAGACTGTTTGATGATTTGCTAGAAAGATGTGTTAAATTGGTGGTAATTTGAACACCAGCAAGCAGTTTGCATAGTCCTTGCATCTTTTCAATAAATGCCATGACCTATTCTGTATTGCCCTTGGCTTCTCACACTTGTGTCAGAAGGAAATGAGAGATTTTTAACACAGCCAATGAGTTCAGTACAAAGTGGAGAGGGACAGAATTTCCCTCAGGTCTTAATTCCAGTAAAGGTTCAGGGCACTGTGCAGTTGTAATCAGTCACTTGTCTTTCTGAATTATTTTATTCGAAAACATGGGCAGCTCTGTAACATCTTCTTTTTCTACCAGCAAATGAATATCATGTGGCAAGAAAACAAAACTAAAAAAGGAGGAAAATAAGAACACAGGATTAAGACCCAGAGTTTCTGCTTGTAGGCCTTACTGCTGACTTTATTAAGCCAAATATTTAAGTTACTAGCATTACTTCTCTACAGCCTTGTCTCGAGTGTTTCAAGAATTAGATGAGCTGATGTTTGCAAAGCAGCTTCCTTGCGAAAAACATTGCCATTTTTATGGAGTGTTGAAGGCTGCAAATGAATTCCTGCTCCGAGACCGATATTTTCCCCCCTCCCAACCCCAACAGTCTTGCAGTAGCTCCAGAATTGATTGCACACCCACCCCTACCCTGGGTGATGCACCATCTCCCTCTCGTGGTTGCTTGCTCGCAGAGAGAGGTTGAGGAAGAAATCTGTAGCTTTAGATACCAAACTTCAGGATTCTGAGACAGAAGATTGAAGACTGATGGTTTCAGCCGCAGTGGGCAAAGTCCCTTTTCTGCTGCTAATGATCTGTCTGGGAGACAGTGAGTTATGTCTGCGTTTCAGCCAGAGGTTTTTTTTCCATGATTTTTAATGTGAAATGGAAACCCCTAAGCTAGGAATAGTTGTAGTCACCAAAGCCTGAAAAAACTTTTAACACTTTTGGAAGGTTCTTTCCACGCTTTATCAGAGCCACACAGAAATCAGGACAGGAAGAAAAGTGCTAAGATCTATTAATAGTTGAATTTAGAATAATTTTTAAGTCACTGAATCCTCAGAGAATAAAAAAATACTAATGGACACTTCAGCTTCCAAAGAAAGGGTAAAAAAGGTAAACTGTCTTATACAGCCTTAGGGATCATCTGCTCTAGGCTGCTTTCCTCAAGCAAAAAGGCAAAGATCCAGTAAGTACAGAACAATTTCAAATTTATATGCCACCAGGTTCATTCTGTGTGAATTTCTGTGCATGCACACACGTGCTACAGCGTATTTACTGAATCTGGACTTTGAGACAGTTTATGGGACAACATACATTCTCTGAAGATGGTTGAAAACAATTGTTCCGTATCATATTAAAGCTCCAGTCTGTCCTTGTATCCTGTCTCTGTCAATAAATGCCAGAAAATGCCTGCATGAGAGCAAGGTCAGAAAAGCATAAAATGATACCATCTTTTCTGTTTAGAGAAGTCTAGAACCAGAAATTGTCTCTTTTATGGTCTTATCTACTATATATTTTGCTTCTGACTAAGCCAAGCAGCAATCCTGCAACCTTCTGGAATTCCTCCATACTACCAGACTTTGTGGCACCAGAAAAAGCCCTGAAAAACAAAGAAAACCAAAACAACTCCCCATGCTCAGCCTTCCCTCTTGGTCACCACAAAAGGGCTGATCATGAGCAGACTGCAGAGACATCCTAATAGTTCTCTCCTGGTCCCAGTTAGTATTTAAACATTTATACAGCACGGGTATTATCGGAGCTCACTAGGGTGAGCTGGAATAAACTGTGATCATCTTTTGGAAGATGTGCCTGAAAAACTGTCCTGAAAAAGGATTTGAACACAGTTTTCTTGCATTCTGGTTTAGTTTTCCTCTGACAGTGTAGCAAACATTTGTCTTCCCAGTTTAGTGAACTTGATTAAAGATTCTTAGCTCTTTTTGGCTTAAACCTTTTAGCAAATTCAGTTTCAAATTTGAAGACAGTTTTGAGTTAGTCAAAACTGCAGTTTTAGGAAGATAATTGTTTGAATAATCTTGACCACCACTCCAGCAGACTCTAAGGTTCAGGTGATGTTATAGATTAATTTACTATTTCAGACTTCCTAACTTTCCCCAAAGATCTTTAACACTGACAGAGTTTCTATGGCCAAAGTCACTGCAGATTTAGGATACAGTCCAGCATCTATTAATTCAATGGGAAAACTGCCTTTCATTGAGAAAGCACTGACTCAGGAACCTGTTTGTCCTTATTTGGAACTAACAGTGTAACTTGTATGGTTCTGAACCTGTAACTTAGAAGATACACGTTAATATCCATCTATGCAAAGTATGCCAGTGAAATTAAAAGAGCAAGAATACCATCTGAAAAGGGCGTTTATGGCACATTTTTTGCAGGTTCACCTTTATTGCCAAAGGACTGCAAATTACATGAATTAAGGTAACTTAAAGCTCCTTGTCAGGTTGCAGGCACAGGATAACTGCACCTATCCATCAGTTTGCCTCTCTTGCTGACTGTAGCCAGATATAGATGAAGTGAGGAAGAATAGATGTTTAACAAATTGCATTGCTTATTTCATTTATATAGCCTTGACCTTGACCATTTCCATAAAGCAGCTTCAGTTACTACTAAAAGTACAGCTATTTGGACTTGTTTCTACCAGCAGGTTCACTTTCAGTGCTGCAGCTACACTACGTTCAGTATTCCTGCCACCTCAACCTTATTTCCAAGAAAAGTCTTTTCAAGTGGAATCAAAGACATTCTCTTTGGATGGTGCTTGTCGATTCAAGATGACATTGAACATATCCTTATTCTGTATTGTAAAGTAGAATATTGATGGCCTCTCCACTCACCAACACAACCACTTGCAAAGCTGCAAGTGGCATAAAGAAGACTGACCTTGATGTGTCCTATACCGATGTGCAACACAAAGGGTTTGGTACTAAATAGGGGATTAAGTTATCCACCAGTGCCTTCTTTTATGGGAAAAGGTGTAATGGGGAAAAGGGAGAGGAATTAATCTGGTCCTGTGAAGATATCTGCAACTGTGTATTGCCTTTATCATCCACAGAGAGAAAAAGTCAATGATACAGTGTGATTATCTGATCTGTTCTAGCTGATTCTTTTAGTGTGAGATGAAGTGCCTATTTCTCCGAAGAGTTTGTGATAAGGATATACAGTGACTATCTCAGGTACAGATGTATAAACCTACAGTTTATACATATGTATTTTTCAAATGTATTTGGTCAAATTAACCCCGGTGCTAGTGTTTTCCAAGGACCTGCACAAGCAGGGTTTAGTTTTCTAACCGAGCACTCTCCTTGGTGCTCTCGATGTTCCTCTGTCTCTCCATTGATTCCCTAGGAAAAATCCTAGGCTCCTAATACAGTAATGCAAATATCTTTGTCCAGTGTCCTTAACTGTAAGGCAATTTTGTTTTCCAGTTCCTAGTCACTGTAGGATGTTACCCAGAAGAACATCAATCACTCCCCAAAGATCAGCATGTCTTACTATAGAGGTCTTTTACCACGCTTCATTGAATTTTTGTTTCTTCTGTATGTGCTTTGTGGTATCTTTCATGAGGTTCCTGTTCCTGTAACACAGCACAGCTTTGGTGTCTTGGATGTTGAAAAGTGTAACACAGCAAGACCACCTTCCAAGTGAATCAAAACTAGTAATGATAAACTCAGTTCTGGAGCATGATTTTTCTTGAAAACACTAAAAATGTTTCTGATATTTTCAGAACATCAGAATTTAACAAAGTTATCTTTATCAGTGGAACAAAATCAAAGTACTAGGAGAACTGACACATGATATAACATTAGGTGGCCTGGAGCAGGCAGGGGAGATAAGAAAGGAAGAATACTGTAGAATTTACTGTGGGTAGTAAAGCCAATGAAAAAATGGAGTTTCTTCTGTAGGAAGTTCTATTACTTTGGCAGCTGTTTTTATCATAAAACTTTTTCTTTTTGGAAAATAAGTTAAAAATTGTTTGGCTAAATCCCAGGGTCTAACAATGTCATAAAAGGGAGAAACAGCAGTTTATCAGGGCAAGTGTTGTGAAGTAAGGGGAACAGAAGTCAAAGTGTGAAGTGTGAAAACTAGAGCATTATAATTTCCACAAAGTATGGAAGAGCTCAGGTAGAGGAAAAGATTAAATATTGACTTGAAATGAATTCTTAGGTTTACATTTCCCATTCAAACATTTCAGTAAGACCTTATTTTTCCATTGGAGAAAATATTTCAAATTATATTGTTTGGCCCATCTACAGGTTTAGAGAAACATTGTTCATCATTCTAACAATCTCTAAGTCTCATGTGAGTTCTGATGTGTGTTTGGTAATGTAGGAAGCAATATTATATACACCCTGTCTTTCAGAAGACATTGACAGAAGCTTGAGATTATTTCCTTGATTCTTGGTCTTTTTCACCATACGGAAGGGCAGCATAAACCCCCTTCTTCTGAAGAAAGGAACCCTCCTACCCCCTTGAGCTTCTCGTGAGAGGTGGCTGCTACCACTGAATCTGCCACAACTACTGCTGCAGGGGCATTCATCTGCCAGTAAACTAGAGAACAGAGTTTTGTAACCATGCATTTTAATGTCTACAATGAAATGCTTTTCTTAAAATGAAGCCAAATACTTTTTGTTGGTTGTTCTTTTTTTCTTTCTTACAAATTATTTGAGTTTGGAAAGCTGTTTGGCACTGAAGTACTGCCACGGAGAAAACAATTTTTATTCTGAGTTCACAAAGACATGATCTTGAACAAGAGTTTTCTCTCTTCAAAATTTTAATTAAACGAAACAATGGATTTTAATAAGTAAGTGCATCTACAAGTTCCTGGCCTCAGGGAAGTGTCACCACAATATTTATTGTTTGCATGAATGAGTTTCTCGCACAAACATTTTTCCCTATTAAAAGATTCAAAGCTTGTATTTCACATTATAACAGCTATGAGGGGGAGAAAAGAATGTTTTTTTCAGCTAAGGTCTGAAAATAGATGGAGTCAATGAAATGGAAAAAGACAAGAAGATGGATGTTGTCTGAAGAGGATGTGCACTGGAAGGCATCTGTTGGTTGGAAGTAGGAAAACCAAGAAGTCTGATGGAGAGGTTGCCTCCACGAGTATATTTTACATTTGCACTCCTGTCTGTGCAGTTACAGCCAAAGGTGAGATCGATTAGTTATTGGAAGAAGTTCATAAAGGCATTTAGAAATGGTCTGTATCTATCTTAGAATTCCAATAGCTTTCCTTTCTCTGAAGGTCTACCCTATGTTTGCTAAAATGGGGTTTTCTGTTTGAAACCTGGCATATTAGGCACATCTACAGCCACAGCATACAACAGAGAAACAACAGGATGGAAACCTTTCTGTATGGAATCAGAAATTATTAAACTTTGTTTAAAAACATTAGTTTAACTAAGTTGTTTAACTTTTTGTTAAATAAAATTGAATACTTTCATGTTCTAGCAAATGTACCTGATTTTCCTAGATTTTACTATGATGGAGGCACATCATACCAAGGAACTGTATAACCAGTGTCATTAAACAAGATCCTTCAGGTTCATGTGACACCAGGCAGAGGCATACATAGCACTGAGAACTGTAAAACAATTGCACGTTTAGTTATTTATTTACAAGTGAACATCCTGCCATGGTGTGTAGAGAGACTGGTGTGCAAATCAAGGTTTCCCACGGCAGCATTAGCAATGCATGATGCAAATGCACACTCTTCTCTGGGCAGCAGAGCTGTGTGTATAGCAAACCACAGGCACCTAATGAACATGTAATGCTTTGAGTGTGGACTTTTTCAGACTAGTGGTGAGAGAGAGACGTGGACCATCTTCAGAGAGTTAACAGGAGATGTCCTGCTGCCTCACTCACACATCTCCCCATTTACTTACAGATAAGTGATGGTTTCCTCTGTAGCCCAGTGCTTGGCCAAGGTAAAGCAGGGTGACAAAAGTCAAGGCCACTTGCGGTGTCTTGAAAAAAAGGAATTAAAATCTTTACAGCTGTCTGCTAATTGCAACATGACTGATGACTTTGTGTGATGGTGCAGCTTACTGGGAAAAGAGCTTTGTAGCCTGTGTGGTTAATGCTAAGTGATGGACAGATGGATCACTTGCATGCGTGGCCATCTGAAGGTGACCTAATGAAAACTGGGTGCTTTTGGTCCCACCTATGCCAGCAATGGAAGGGGAACTGCACAGTAAGAAGGAACAGGCTAGTAAGTGCCTGTATATGTTCTGTAATATTACAGAAGTCCTAATATATGCATTGAGCGCGTGATGGTTAATAGAGGCAGACATTTCGCTTCATGCTTAGTGTGTGGAAGAGGAATTTAAGCAAGTATGATGAAAACCTGGAAGAATGTAATAATAGAATATGACACAATCAGCATGAGTAATCAAACAGTTATAAAAAGACACCAGGCTCATGATCTTTGGTCTTGGGCTACTTGGTGGCTAGTAGCTAATCAACTATACCAGTGCTTTCTTGCTTTCTGCTTTCCCTTCTCATACCTAGAAAAAAAAAAATATCCTAAATGCTTAATCTGGTTATGAATCAAGTTTGGGGCAGAAAGTACTGAATGAAGCCAGGTCCTTGGGTCATGAAATAAGTACACACTAGATCTTACAGTATTAACATGAGCTAATAGGTGAAGGGACAACCCTGGAACAACTGGCTCGGGTCCCCGAATGAAGCCACAGAGAGACACAGAATCAAAAATGATCCGATACACTCCAGCTAAACAAACAGAGTGAAAGGCAGGCAAGGCCAATGTTCCTGCCATTCCCGTCCCACCTCAGTCAAACAGAGAGAGTTTAGAAGGATGGATATGGGATTTACCTGCAACAAGGATTTTTTTTAAATTCTCTGTAAATAAAACTACTGCTTAAAGCTTATTTTAATTTTAAAATTGTTGTAATTAAGAAAAAAAAAAGAAGAAAGTTTTCCAAAAAAGAAGGAATTTTTCCAATTCAAAGTTGAGCACTCAAAATATTTAATTTTTAATAAGTCAGAGTGAAAGATTTTAAGGTCTTCAGGAATTGTTTTTCTTGCCTCCCCCCCCCCCCCAGCAGAAATGGCAATATAGAGTTACATTTGTGAAATTTCTTTATGTTGTTAACTCAGCATTTTGTCTCTAAAATGGTCTAATTAGAAAAGTTACCCAGATAAACGAAAAAATCTTCTTTCTCCTTCTGTGATGTTTTCTGCATTAGATTTTAAAGAGGCAAGTTATGTTCATAAATCATAATGATCCATTAAGGAGAATGAATAGATTGAGTTCAGCATGAGGCTTTCTAGCCAGATTTGTATTAGTGCATCATAGTCTCAAACAGGTAACACCATCATTAGTAAAGTATTTATACTAGCTGTTGGAAGCAAGCATATAGGCATCATTTGGCACTGATGCTGTCCACTCAAAATTCAGTTACCTTTGATGATCTTTGATGTCACAGACCAGCCATCCAAAAAGTATGGTACACAGTATAAAAACATATGTAAAAAAAAAAAATAATAAATTGAATATCTCTTCCTGGAGTGGAAGTTTGTTATTAAAACATTTTTCCTCCAAAATTAAAAGCAACTAAAACAAAACCAGATTAAATCAAATGAAAGTATACTTATAAGCAAAAGGACATAGCGAAGAGGAGGGATACAAGGTAAATTGAGGAGGAGAAGGCAGGAAAGGCTAACAAAGTATTTAAAAGATTGGAAGATATAATTTTGACATTAAAAGTTTGGAAATACACTTTTCAGGTCCTTTCCAAAGGGATTAAGAAGGGAAGAGCTGTAGCATTTACTGATCTGAAGAGTTCTCAAAAATCCTTTGACTGTCAGAACTCCACTGACTTCACAGACTTTAGTAAGAGATTATACATCCAGCACATAGGTTAATACCTATATCTCTGCTCTTGGGAGTTTTTCAGCCAGCTCTACTGAAAGTGTCTTTCCAGCTGGCCAAACACCTCAGGGATCCCTGCCACCCTCCCAGCAACTCTCACTGGTGTAGAGTGACTAAGTACCAGGGCACTGCGAAGGACCTCCCGAGTGAGTCATCCCATGCTATCATCACAGGCAGTCACAGAAATTCCTTAAAAAGGTAAGATGTTAACACCTTAAAATGAGCTACTGCCTCTGCTTTTTGCTGCTCCCTCATAACAAGCGTGTTAATTTGTATTTAGAACTTTTCTATATACCTTTTGTTAGTATTTACATTGCCTTATTCTTTGTACTAACAGAAGGAAATATAAACTTTTTTGTACATATACATATACATTTTAATAGAGAAAGAGAGAGCCTTTAAGAGATATAGGAAGACATTATTGTTATTATTTTTATTAAATCTTTTCTCACGCTCATCCTGATCCTTTATTATCAGCTTTTGATAAGACTGCACATAGTATTCTATTAAATTACAGCCATAAAGGCCCACATACAGCCATTTGTACATTATTTGTGAGAAGAGGAAATATTATGGGCAGCATATAGAATGGCCCAGACCTATTTTGGACTTTCCTGATGGCTCACAGACTCAAGAGGGAAAATGAATATATCCACGTGCCTCAGCGTGACAAAGGACAGATCCCTCACGGTGTTGTAGAGAAACGCTGTCTCCACTCTGGTAATAAATTGCCATGATTTAAACTTATTAGAACGAGAATCTCCAAGCCTTAATGGTGAGTATATACGGTTGATGTAGGACCCATATGCAGGGCTGTCAGAGCCTGACCTCCCTTGCTACAACAGCAGTGGGGTTTGATTGCACCCTGAACGCTTCAGACATATTTTTCTCCTCCTCTTGCTCCGTGCCAGATTGGGACACCAGAGATGGTGAATGTCACTGCACGTTTTAGCTCCTGACAGCAGGCTAAGGACAGTAATGTGAAATGGGAGCGTAAAACCTGCTTTAAAATCTTTCCACGGGTAGAAAATGTAGTGGCTTGGTAAGAGGAAAAGGAGTCTTCCACTCGCCGGGACTGGATGAGATCCAGCGCGGGTCGGTAGTGACTGTGGATCACTAACGGCAGATGGCTGCCCAGTGACCTATTCGAAATGGCTTTTGGTCTCCAGCCAGAGCCTCGTGAACAGGTATCTGTACTACAGCTAGCGCTAACCGGCATCTTTGTTAACAGTCTCAGCAGAGAAACAAAGGACCGAGTGGCCTGCAGAGATTGAACCGTCCTCTCACCCTGCCGCAACAAGGTTGAAACATATTGGCAAGAAAATCTTCCCTTATGCTCCCTAAATTTGAATGTATTTTGAATTTCCAATGTCTTCCCTGAATAATAGACACTTCAGAAAATATGATGAATTTTTTATTTTTGCAGAAGTTTCACACACATTTAAACAATGTATATATGCATATTTATTAACGAAGCAGCTTTAAGAGATCTATAGTTACAAGCGGTTGAATTTTACAATTTGCTCTCAATTCCACTTTTTATATTTGAAAAAGAAAACCCAGCATATCCTTCTCATTGTACTGACATAGTGAAAAAAACCACACAAAAACCCCCTAACCAACCAACCAAAAAAACCCCAAACCCCTACCTAGTTTTATTTGAGTACTTAGAAAGTATTTTCATATACTTTACCTTAATTCACCTAATTATGAAGGAAACTGGATTAATGGAGAAATTTTGCATTAAATGTCAGACTATTTTTGATGCAGACAAAATCAATACTGAAACAACACAGATTATTATCTCTGCTCCTGTAGCAGAGTGATGAGTAGGAGAGGAGTAGCAGCCAAGATAGATTTGTCATGAACAAATTGTGTCAAACCAATCTAAACTCCCTCTGTGACAAGGTAACAGACTTTGTGGATAGAGAGAATCAGTGGATGTCATGTATCTTGGCTTTAGAAAGGCTTTTGACATGATCTCAGATGGAACTCTCATAAGTAAACTAGGTCTAGATAAAACTACCAGGTACAAAAAAAATTGAGTAACTTCACCCAAGGTATAGATACTAATGGAAAAAAAAAAACACTGAAGGAAGTTCTGCAGTAGTCTCTTCTAGGTCAGTCTTTTTCAATGTTTTTCTTAAATCTTCCAATGACACAGACACAGGAAATCTATTTTGGAGGACAGGCTTAGAATTCAAATTCTAATTTTTACAGATTCGAACAGAGAAAAATGAAATTAAATATATTTAATGGGGACAAATGCAAGATTTTGCATATGGGTGGGAACAATTACTTCCACAGACAGAAAACAGGGAATGATCAGCAGTTCTTCCAAAGATGAACTTGGGATTATGGTTGATCACAGGTGGAAAACAAGGCAATGATGGCATGCTGGTCCAGATGTATAGCTTAGAAGATGAGAGAAGAAATGTTTTCTTTTTACTCAACAGCACTTACAAAGTTTTAGCTGAGCTTATCTTTGTACATGACACTCCTAGAGAAAGCAGGAGCAATTAGAGTCTGTAGGACATCAGTGGAAAATATGAAGAAAGCTGACAGAAAAGGACTTAACATGATTTTTTAGCATGAAGAGAACAACTTTTAATTGTGAAAGAGGCTGCTGTTTAATGAATTCTTCATGGGTATAAACTGTAACAAAATGGATTCAAATTAGATAAAAGGAATATATTTCTAACAGTGCAGAGAGGCAGCATTCTTTTACTGATTTTTGTTCTGGATGGTATAATGACAGTCCTTTTGCACATTGTCTTCGGTTTGCCTTCAGCTCATGAATGGTGCATCAACAGCAGGTTGAGAAACTTAGCTAGAGAACCCAGTAAGGTATTTTATAGCTCTGTTTTTATATAAGGCTATGGATGAACCAGATTTACCTGTAGACAGCATTTCTGCAGCAAAGTTCATACACCTTGAAGACGTCCTGTAACACAAAGCACCACTGCAGTCAGGATGGTGATGCTCATGTATTTCAGACTCCATCCACATATTTCAGGACCAGGTTCCTTCCTTTTATTACAGAACTAATACATATTAATGCTATTCATGCTATGTGGTGTTAAAACTGGCACTACTCATATTTACGTTGTGCGTCAAGAGCAGAATCAAGTTGAACAGGGAGAGACACATAGGGACACAGGCAGAAAGAGTCTCAAATGAAAAATGGAAAGAGTAATCATTAAAATTATTGAATTAGGTTGAGGCATTAACACAAAAGGATTGAAATGGCTGTAGCTTTAAGAAGGGTATATAAAAATACGCATAACTAATACAAATCTAAACAGCAATGATCTGTCAGGCTAATCTTGTTCCCACCTCTTACCTGCTACACTCATGTATTACATCCTACCTTAAAACAGGTTAATGTTACATGATGAACTCCCAAACAGGTCTCACAGATAGTCAGCCAGTTTTGAGTAGGTACTGGAGTCTGTAGAGAATATGTCATATGAGCACATGCTTGGACTGAAATCTCTTCAATGGTGGCATACTCCATCTTATACTTTTGCATAGTGCTTAGTATACTGTGCACAGAAAAGAAGGGATCTGCTTTTAATGAAGTATAAATGTCAAAAATAAAACACTGAAGTACTGTCTTAGGTGTTGGTTCACAAGAAGCT
Source organism: Haliaeetus leucocephalus (assembly GCF_000737465.1). NCBI lineage: Eukaryota > Metazoa > Chordata > Aves > Accipitriformes > Accipitridae > Haliaeetus > Haliaeetus leucocephalus. The sequence goes on along the minus strand of NW_010973177.1, from coordinate 1,237,592 downwards.
CAACATGACCCAGCAATTTACGTTTGCAGCCCAGAAAGCCAACCATATCCTGGGCTGCATCTAAAGAAGCGTGACCAGCAGGTCGAGGGAGGGCATTCTCCCCCTCTGCTCTTCTTTCATGAGACCCCACCTGCAGTACTGCGTTCAGTTCTGGGGTCCTCAGCACAGGAGAGACATGGACCTGTTGGAGTGGGTCCAGAAGAGGGCCACGAAGATGATCAGAGGGCTGGAGCACCTCTCCTGTGAGAGTCGTGTCTTTCAGCCTGGAGAAGAGTAGGGTCCGGGCAGACCCTATAGCAGCCTTCCAGTACCTAAAGGGGGCCTACAGGAAAGCCAGAGAGGGACTTGCTACGAGGGCAAGTAGTGATAGGACAAGGGGTAATGGCTTTAAACTGCAAGAGGGGAGCTTTAGATTAGGTGTAAGGAAGAAGTTCTCCACTGTGAGGGTGGTGAGGCACTGGACCAGGTTGCCTGGAGAGGTTGTGGCTGCCCCATCCCTGGCAGTGTTCAAGGCCAGGTTGGATGGGGCTTGGAGCAACCTGGTCTAGTGGAAGGTGTCCCTGCCCATGGCAGGGGGGTTGGAACTAGGTGATCTTTAAGGTCCCTTCCAACCCAAACCTTTCTATGATTCTATGCTACTGAAAGTGTAAGAAATACTGGTAGCATGATCATGTTAAATCATATCGACTGGTTTTTAGATTCTTTTATTTCAATTAATAAAGAAAAAAATAATCATGAAAGGTATGAAGCTACTGTTGATTTTTCTGTCTGCCAGGAACAACCCAAAAAACTTTCCATTTCAGCTAGCCACTTAAGTCAAAATGGGTTAACAGTGCCAGAGTGGTGGAGAAGGGGATGTAAAATGTTATATAATTGCTTGACTAAAGGAGCTTTTAGGCCACTTTTTGGACTTTAGGCACCTAAATGCAATGTCTACATGACAAATGTAATTGCTATAATTTACAAATGTAGTTGCCGTAGTCTCTAGGTATGGTCAGTAAGAAGATATTGGCTCATCTTTGGAGCCTTTTGGAGATAATAGTGTATCCTGTGAGTGCACAGAGAAAAAACAGTGATGCTTCTAACTTAGATTTGAATTATCCAGTGTGGGTACTCGGTTGGTTATCTGTCTGTCTGTCTGTCTAAGCTGTGTGGTGCTTGGTTGTCTACTGGGGTTAAAGCACAACACATATAAGTACAAGAAATTTCCTTGTCACTATTTCAATATAAAATCAGGTCCAAAACTTTCCTTTATAGACCTTAGACATTTATTGCAATTTGTAAATGCACTTCTATATCTGCACGGTGAGTTTTGCCCTTGAAATACCTATGAATTGAGAATTGTTATCAGCCGTGATCAGAGCTGTGTTCTCTCAATGACTAAGGTCTTAGTAATGCATATAACTGCACTTTGAAGGCACGTTAACTACATCTAACCATTTCACATTGCAATCAGACTACTAATATACAATCTCTTGTAGCACTCATCATGGGACCTATCCTTTCAGTAGACTTGCTAACATTGTCAGTGTTGATTTCAGCCCAGTTTCTATTTACCTCAGTTGCATTAGAGTACAAATGTCTTGAATACTTTTGCCCTCAGAGGCTGAAAGCATTAGTTTGAGTATTTTCTATCCCTTTTCCTTCCATTGGAAGGAAGAGGACAAAAGCATCATAGTGACCTTGAATATAATTATATTTAATGAAATTATAGAGCTAAAATAAAATTATGCTCCTTCAATATTTTTTCTGTCTTAGCTATCCCTCTTCCTGTGAATATATTTTTTCTATTAAAATTTTGTATATGTGTATGTATACTTATTTTTATATGTATGTTTTTTTGTAAAATAGAAATACAAAAAGGCACCATTTACTGTTTGAGTCTCTGTAGCCTATCCATATGCCTTTTAGCACGGTAGGAAAAGATTTTTTTTTTTTTTTCCCCTATTAATTCTGCACACTGAATTCTGCAAATATTGGTAAATTCCAAAACAACTGCTGAGGGGTCTACAGTCCTGTGCAATTTGCTATATGTTGCTAGAGCACTTAGCACTTTCTACAGCCTAAAATATCTCCAGAGGTACAAATGTTTCTTATTTATGAGCTGTTGATATGAACTGAACACAGGACTAAACCTGGTATTTATTGGTATTTATTTTATATTGGTATTGGTATGATATTGGTATTTATTTTAAAACTGTGGCTCCCTTTTTATCTCGCGTGTTGAAATACAGTGTCTGTTCTTTAAATGATCACTGTAACCATGATGATGGTCAAGTGTGTGGAGGTACTAATGCTGTGACATTCTCAGTTTTGGTGGTTTTTTCCCCAGTTTGGGGGGGAAAGGGTAGAAAATCAGAGCAAGACAGATAGGGTGCAAAAAAACCCTGTGCATTCTCACTGTGAGCCTGTACCCTCTGAGACTTAGGAGGTAATACTGAAAGAACAGCCCGAGAGGAAAGTGGTGGAAAAAGTCGCTATTTTTCATCTGGTTCTAGGCTTTTTGCCTACTTAGAAATAAATAGCTCTGCCTCGGAACAAAAGTACCTTTTCTTAAAAAAGCAAAAAAGGAGATTGATTTTAATTCTTAAAGTCTAATGGAGAGAAACAGCACATAAAAATGTTATTTTAGTAAGTGGTGTCCTGACCGAATACTCTTAACTAGTCATGGAAGTCTATCACCATTATTATTGGGGTCTTGAGAAGAAAAGTTCAGTTCTTTTTATTTTTCAGTATGCTTATATAAGCTAAAAAGCCCTCATAAACAAAAAAATTCCTTACATATACTAAAAGGTACCCAAAGTAAGCATGAAACCATGTACCCAAAGCTCTGTTATAATTTCTAAGGGCAAATGCATACTTTGGTAGAGGCAGGTACAGATTCAATGTTCTAGTCAGATATTAGCTGTTATTTAATGAATTACTTTACAAAATAAACCTTAAATTACTGATTCCTCTACTATTTCTACCAGTTTTATTGATGTCAGATGCCACTGACGGCGGTAGGTTGCCACTCAGGTTTGCCCCTGAAAGAGCAAAGTGCAATATAGTATGTATTCTTCCCTCCCTTTTTTTTGGTTAGTGGGAATTCCCATGGTAGTTTATATGCCCTCAGAGAGGTCAAAAGTCTGCAACTGCATCAGGATCAGGGACTGGGAATGATTCCTTGCACCTTTTTCTTTTCTTGTTCCAGAAGAGCCATGACATGGCTTGAAAGAAGTGTAGCAACCCAAAGGAGCTGGGAGAGGTGCCTGCAGAAGTGGCCAAGCTACAGGGATACAGTACTGGTTATTTACTCAATTAGTGTTAGGAAATGGGCAGACAGCGTTTACCGAGCATGGTCCCACTGTGGCATACACTGACATACGTGTGTGCAGCAGATTTGTTTCCAGGCGGCTCCAGAGTTAAGATGATTTGCTGTTTACATGCTATAAATAGTTGTCATTTATAGCCCTTTCTGTTATAGCAGGTCGCATACAGCTCTTCACTGTTGGCATGGAAAGACGGATATTTTTTTTTCCAGCTGAGGATATTCATATCAGTTACCTTCAGGACCTAACAAGCCCAAGATGCTTATTGCCTTGATCATCCTAAACATTAAGGTTCTGTGAAACAACCTTCTAACCTGCAGCTCTGTACTCACACGGCTGTACTCTTGCTTCCTTTCTTTTACCTAATTTTATCTCCCCTCCTTCGTTCATTCCCGTATGCAGGGAGCCAGTCCTTCAGTGTATTGGCTAACATTGAACCTATCTTTCTTTCCAGCTCTCTCCTTCTTTGAAAGCCTGGTCTCACAGACCTTTTTGTTTCCTATATTAGAAATGTTACCTCCATCCCCTTCTGCACTTGCCTGGTGGGGGCTGACTCCGGCACACAGCTATGAAGAAACCTGTGCAGACAAACCTGCCCTGAGGATTCCAGTCTGAATAGAGGTAACACACACTGGTTTGCTCTCTTTTAAATCTTTGTTTTAATTTTTTGGCATTTTTCAATACACTTTGCAGTTATGATCACACACATTTCAAAGGGCTATCTATAAAACTTGCAAGATGCTGAATCTGCCACGGTCCCATCCATAGCAAAACTTGCCAGGTAGCCACAGATTTTTAATCTTGGATTTCCCTTCCAACTTCACCCTTCCTGAAAGAAACAAGCGAGCGTAGTTTCAAAACAGGCTTTCAGAGATGTTTGGATATAAGTCCTTGCACTGACCTCTTTTAGAAATCCTTATATGCAAGGGAAGCAGGAGCCAGCCTCCTACCACATCTTGCAGAGACCAGAAGAAATCTCGGTACAGCCTTTTTCAGCTCCTTTCCAGGATGGTGACACAAAGGATGTTGGGGATCTGCTGCAAACAGCTGGAAATTCACTACTGACATGAAAATGCAAATTAAAACCTGTTAAACAAGGAAGACAGCAGTTGAATACATATAAACCTCGTGTGTACTACACATATACATATAAAATTTTTATTCTGCAAGATAAAATAAATCTGGGGTGGTCAAAGACTCTCCAGAAGCAATTGCCACTGTGAGCCCCTGCTATCACTAGAACACTCGGTCCTCCTGAAAACAGGAAAGACAAGGTACTTCAAGGAAAGCTTGAAAGGGTTTCCTTGCTAAGAGCATCAGGGTCTGGCTGGCAGCTTAATGTAGCTATATTTTTTAATAATTTTGCAGAAAAGATGTATGGAAAGATTACAAAATGTTCTTGTTCCAAGAAACCTGCGTAATAGTCAGTGAACATGTATTTGCATTCTGGTGACTCAGTTGATGAGCCTTTCTATAAATCTCAGTTTAGCTTTCCCTTTTAAACCCTCACAATGCCTGTAAACCTTATCTGTGATATTTTTGTAAGGTAAACAAGTCAACACAGCAGATCAAAAACGCAGGGCAGGATCCTAAATTGGCAGGAAGATTCTGCTTACAGAACAGCTCAGTTATGAAATTACTAGGTTGTTCACATCATTCCCTGTGTATTCAGAGATGAAGACAGCTTCTCCTTCTCTGACATACAGAAATGAAGAAATATTTTCATTTCTTAACTTAAATATAACCCAATTAATATGTCAAGGCTTTCAGAGAACAAGTTCATAATTGAGTTGGTAATGAAGATTCACTTGCTTTGTATACATCTACCTGATCAGTACTACTGTTACATTTGTGTATCCTTGCTAGGAATACATTAAGAAGTTTGCCTAACTGATTAAAATAGCTTGGTGGTCTTTAAGTTACTGGTGGTGAAAGAGAAAGTGAAAATTCCCTACAGAGAGAAAGGGAGATAGCAATATCGAAACAAAGGATTTAGATAGGAAATCAAGATCAGGTTAAAAGGGTCATCAAAATGTTTTATGTTGATACCTTCAAATATTTAGCATCACAGGACCGAATTTTAAGGAAGATCTTCTATTCCATGTAAAATGAGTCTCCACTTGTGATAGAAAAGCAATAGGGAAATAATCAGATAAACAGACATTCTGCATCTTCAGCTCCATATAACTCCTGAGACCTAGATATTTCTTTTGCTATGCCTCATCTTAGTTGACACTACAAAGTGAGACTTTTTAATCATTTCTCCTTGTTAATAGACCGAAGCAGATGCTTCCAGCTGGACAATATAGGCAAGTCCTGGCATGCAGCACTCTCCTCTCTTCATTCACAGTGCTCCTTCCAGGAGTGCTGAGGTTGCCTGCCCATACTCCTGCTCATAAGACACCAAGTTCGATAAGGCAAAGTCTTCAATGAAAAGCCTACACAATGTCTTCAATTTTTGTTGCAGATCTACGGTTATGCATTAGCACAGCTATACATATAGAGAGGCAGAATTAGAACCACAACCCTTGTGGAGGTTATAAAGTCATTATAGACAAAGTCAGAAGAAATCTTGCATTTTGGGGAAAGAGCTGAGCTTTTGTTCTGTGGTGAAATAAAAGAAGGTTAATTTTTTTTGGTCATGGTCTGAGTTTCACGTAGCAGAAACCTAATCTGCAGAAGTACAGGCTTATTTTTACAGACCATTACATTATTACAAAAAAAAGAATAAGTTATTTTGACTATACAGTCAAAAATCGTCTCTACTGTATATAACCTGTCAGTACTGAAAGAGCAAAAATTATCACTCAACGGAAAATACTTAATAACTGATAGCTGCCTGGGGGCTGAATTTTTTAAATAAATAAATAAAATAAAAAATAAAACCAACTTGCATCATCTGAACAGCATATGACATCTCCGAGTTATAATTAAATTTTCCACTTAGACCCCATGGAATGTAAATAAGGTTTGGAAATTCCTTAGGTGGTCAAAAAGGCTCCCTTTCAATTTCTTAAATTCAGCTAATAAGTTTTTTAAAAAAAGCTCTTATGCTGTCTTGTCGCTTTAGATTATTAGCAACACACATTGTGTCCAAGTGCAGTGCAGCTTGATGACCTGCATTAAGTGGCTGCTGGAAAGACTTGAACGAAGCTCGTGGACAAAAAGATCATGAGAAATTGCTCTGACAGTAGAGCGAAGTTGGGAGGAGTGTTTCCTTACTTGTCGCTCAGTTCTTCATCACCATGCTTACCAGTTTATTTTTGTTATGCCCCAAAGGTCTTCCTTTTGCAACCAGATTGTGATTTAAGCAGAGCAGGGAAAAACATAGAAATGGCTTAGGAATATCCTTAGAAGTAACCCATGAAGCTGTTGTGGCTCTGAGATATGATTCACCCTCTTTCATTCACTCTGGCTAGGTCTACACTGAACCATTACTCTGCATGAATAATATCCACACTGAAACAAAATCCGGTGTCTCTGGAATCCTGTCTCCTGACTGTTGATGCCACATTGCCGTGACTTTGTTTCTTAGCCAACGGTCTGAAGAAAATGGAGAAATCAGTAAATAGTCTTCCTCGGGGAGTTACAGGAGAGACACTGCTAGAAAACTAGCTGTTAGAATAAGTTAACCTGCATCGTCATCCTGAAGTGGCAAGGACCATAGGAAACCAAGAAGTGAGTACTGAAATCTGATCAAAATCTCTGGCTTCTTCATGTTAGGAAGATAGGAACAGGGAATAGGAAATGTAGCTGAAGTAAAACCAGGATGATAGCCTGGCTTACCTGATGGGTTTATACCCCCAGAAAATGGAGTCCTGCTTCGCTCAGTGATAAGTATGATGGGAGGAGAGCATCTCCTTCACCTATGCGAACAGGGTGAAAGGAAGTCTAGCAAAACCTGCACTCCAAGCCATGCATGGCACACAGCCGATGGAACTTCAGATCCCTTGCAAGGGCGTGTGAACCTCAACATTAAGCATTTTAACCGTTGAGCAGCCTGGCCCCACTTACAATCAAGGTAAGTCCATACATTACAGCAGTGGTGACATATCATTTTCCTTCTTTGCCACGCTTCTGCGATGTAAGATGACAGTACAAATGGACTTTAAGTGGTCTAAGACATCAGCATTTGTGGAAAAAAAAAAAAAGGTACATGCTATGCTTGAGTTATCCTCCTTTGTAATTGCAGAAACAGCAAAAAAGATGAGATACTTCTTGATTGGAGAAGATGAAATTAAACCATAAGCAACTGTTAATAGTTGAGGAAGGATGATACAAGAATAAGCAAATATTTTTTGCCTACACGAGCTACCCTCCCATAAAAGGTAGCAGTTGAAGAATAATTCTGTTCATTAGACATAGACCTCAGATGGCTGGAGTGTTTTAAATGACCCTTGGAGGTATTAAATAGGAACGTGTCCCTTTCATTGCTATAGAAAGTTGGCATTCCACCGAGTGTTGGTGATTCTTGAAGTTACATGGTATTCATGAAAAGGAAACTGGTCTTTCAGAGTTCCTCGACTGCATTTTTGCTCTGGTAATTGAGCAGCTGTTCCGTGGGTGAAATGTTCTGGTTAATGCTTGTATTAGATTTAGTGAAGCACAGGAGAAATCTGAAGAACACACTTTCATGAGTGAATAATTACTGCTCAATTTGCAGTCCTCAATTCCAACATGACTTCCAGAGAAAAGTTAGACCTTGCATCTTACTTTTTTGACTCTCAGTTTGTCCTTTGAAATAATAAATAAATAAATAAATAAGCTGAGGGAGATACAGAACTGAAAGGAGATAGTTATAACATCAAATCATATAATCCATTTCATCAAGCTAGTCAGGCTTTTTACTCCTCCAGTCCCAAATTCAAAGTCCTTTCTCCACTTATTAGAAACTGTTTCTAGTTTCCATCCTTTAATATTCATATGTGGAATATCCATTCATTTGATATCCACTAGTCTGTCTTTCCTTTCTTTTAAGCAGTTTTCACACTCCTTGTTTTTTATGTCCCTCTTCTATTCATGTATAGAGATCAGTTTTCTTATTTCTTACCTTCTTTTCTATTAAACTAAATGAGTCAGATCTTGTAATAACTTTTGGAAGTAAATTCTACATGTTGCTTATTATCCTAGTCTCCTCCTTTTCTGGTTTGATCATTCTTGGATGAGTGCAAGCACAACTCTGTGCAGTGCACTTGGACTTTGTAGGTTCACATTGATAATTTGCCTCTAGTGAAATTATTTTATCTTCTTTACCCACTCTATTTCTTCTTTTAGATCACAGTTGCAGCTACCAGCAATCTGATCAGCTACTACAGCCAGATGCTTCTTTTTCTGTTGCTTTCAAATGCTGAGCTCCCAGTTTATCATTGACATGATTTTCTTAGTTCATAAGTGCCTACCATTTTGTGGAATTAAACTTTTTCCCATTACTGTTAATATTGTTTTCAAAGTTATTTTAATGTCCCCACATGCTGTTCTGACCCTTTTCTGTGTTATTGAGTATTTGAACTTTGTATGGGAATCATTTCACTTATATATCTAAAAGGCAGCTGATAGGTTGGTTCCCTTGTCAGTCAGTGGAATATTAACCACATTTTCACACAGGGATCTGAGGCAGCTGAAAGAAAGAAACTTCTATATTTACTGTAGACAGAGCATAGACAATAAGTTTAGACATAATACCTAATTTTTTGACATCTGGAGGTCCAGAGATGAACCCACCTCTCATTTCACTAAGGAGGAATGGGGGCAAATAAATGGACTCATTTGTGTTTGAAAGCATTCATTGCTAGAATCAGAAAATAATTTAGGTTAAAGGGGACCCCTAGAGTCAACCACCCACCCCAGACTCAGAGTCTGTCAAAGCACGTTATTCTCGCATATTTTTTTCCTGCAGAGATCTATGAGCTCAGTTATTAATGATGAGAATTCTACCCAACAAAACATTCAAGCTTCAATATTCACTAAATTCACTAAAGTGGATTTCAGATAGCATCATGGAAAATATGCAATTCCTGCTGTGTTGGTTTGCTATATAAATCAAACTGCTAAGGAATAGAAACAATGCTCCATGCTTACAAACCTCATCAAAAAAGAGAAAAATGACAAATATTTGTTATGAACTATTTGCAAAGCATCTGAAAACCAAGAGTTATTCACTAAAGACATTTGTGAATAATTTCACATAATGAATAAATATTCACAGAGCACCAACAGGAAAGACAGCAAAATTCATCAAATAAAATTATTTGCTGCAAATCGCTCATACAACTCCTGTCTTTATCTAAAACTTCAAAAGCAGTAGCTGTACTGTATATCATTCAAGAAGCTTTAAATGACTGTTGATTCTATTCTAGTCCAGATTTTCTTAAATTTAAAGTGCCTCTTGGAAAATGCTTTGCAACATGAAGTTACATTAAATTAAATTTCTCTTCTGAACATCTCCGTTAATTTCCATTATTAACCAGATTGTTCGTGGTACCAAGATAATTTAAAGTTTTGTGGATTTATTTTGATATGCTGAAAAGGCATGAAAAGCTGAACATTGAGGCTGAAGAAAATGGCAGGAAACTCCATAGGGAAAACCAACAAGCAAGACCCAGATTCATTGCACCTAAACTAAGGCACTCAACCAAGATTATTTTCCCCTTGTCCTTCTTCTCTCATCAGTGAAGAGAGAGAGATGCTGCTAGAGGTTGAAATAGATACTTACGATCTAAGTTGTCTGCTGTGCACTGGTCTTTATCGTGATTCACAAGAGCATCAGGTAATTGGTCTGTTAAATAAAACTGGGTACTTGCCTAAGGTGAGATGAAGTCCATGAAGGGTTTGGAGCAAGACAAACTCCTCAGGCAGGATTCCCTAATCAGCAAAGCTATTTTGTCATTACAGAGTCTCAGTATTTGGGGGTCTGCACAGGTGGAGGCTGGAAGGGATCAGGAGGTGAACACTCCTTTCATGCAAGATGAGGTCTGAGGTACGGTACTAAAACTCCTTATCCTTTGGCTGGGACTGGAAACTTGGCCACATCACTAGCCAAACTATACTGGAGTATATGCAGAGTACTGAGACTACACGGATCATGTGAAAGCCTGCACTTTTGTACGTCCTACTTACGCAAATTAAGGATTTAATTTTTTTCCCCAAGAACATAGGCAGCAGTACCAAGAGGATTTTGCTGGTTCTCACAACAGCCATGAGTTTTTCGCTACCAGGAATTTGAAACTGTTTCGGTACTGTTACCCTACCAGTGCAGCAATGGGCCTAAGAAGATTCCAGGAAAATGGTACAGAAAATTATATGTCCCATCTGAAAATAAAAACTGCTATCTTGTTCAGAAGGATGTAAATGGATGCAAATTTGATGAAAAATTACTGTAGTCACATTAGTGGTGATGAAAATAAGCCAATGTACATCTGTTAAGGTATTCTGAAAAAGTTTGCCTCTATTTCTTCTTTTTAGAGTGCTGTTAAAATGAAGTCATGTGGCTTAAGTGAGGAAACCCAGAGGCGCAAGATATGGAAAGCTTTCCTTGGAAGCAGTCTCAATACAACCTTTGATTCGGTGAAGGTAAGCTGAGAATGTGTGTCAAGAAAGGTATCTATACATCACTATATTTGTCAAACTGTTCTTGCTATATTTTCACTCCTAATTTGTGCATTTTCACTGTGAAGTCTGCATGCAAAATGACTGTTCATGGTGTACTTTACATTAAAAAAAAAAAAAAAGAAAAAAAAAAAAAAAAAGAAAGAGAACAGGGACCTGGAAAACATACAGGGGAAAAAGGGAAAGTAAGAAAATTAAAAAGGCAAAAAGTAATGATACAATCAAATAAAAACATCTGGCAGAGGTGGTGTTGGGATGGGACAAGAGATCAAAGAAGAAAACAGTTTCTGAAAGGTTCATATACTGTGAAGAGAAAGAATACCAGCAGCATGTAGTTTGTTCATTAGCGTGAACGTTCTGCCTGCTCCACTACAGCCTTCCCTCAGTGGGTCAGTCCTGCATACTTGCAGCCACAGAGATGTTTGGTTAGGCTGGGAACTTTGTTCTTAAGTAGATGGAAAACTTTTATCTGTATATGTGTATGTGTGTGTATGCAACGACAGGGATCCACACATGTGTATACATACTGATGGGTCCAAAGTTCTTCTATTTTCTAATTAAATCTCAGCTGTTTTAATGACTTTGTTGCAGCTGTTACAAAAGTCAATGGAACTACTAGAGTATGTTCCTTCTGCTTGACTAGTGTTATTAATGAAACGCATTTACATTTTTTTTTGTCAGGTCCTGTATTAGAAGAGTTATACTTCCCTTTGAAATTTCCACTGAAAGTTGTAACCATTTTCTGATTTATGGTTAAATATTTTTAGAGGGAAAAGTAAATAATTTTTACAAGTATGATATAAGCAAAATGTGAAATGCAATCAGTTATGTGTTGTGGAGCCATAGAGAAGGGAACAAATAAAACATATATTTTTCATAAAATAGTACATAAAATACTCCAATATGAAAAAGTGGTAGCAATCTCACTTTCCTAATACGCTTCAATCAGTATTTTCCATATGATGCCTTCCACTCAGAATCTCAATTAGCTACAGAGGCTTTTAACTCTCCACTATTCTAAAAACTGAAATCCCTGAGAAGGCTCAGATTTGGATTAACAGTAACATTTAGTCCATCATTATATTATGACTGTACTATAATATTTAGAGCCTAACTAGGCACACTCCTGGTAGCAATGAAGATTAAGATCTGTTTTTTAGGTAAGTAAGACCTTTTACATGAAGCCTATGTAACTTCATTTACCCCATGGCTCAGTCACAGATGCTAAGGACATATCACTCAAGGAATATGGATGGCTAAAGGTACTGATTCATTGGTTCAAGTGAGGAGTCAGTACCTTTAGTACTGATAGTTGTATGTCTAGTCTCAGTTCTTGGAAGACTATTAGGTTGCTTTTGAGTGACAAGAAAGCTAAAGAAGTATTCAATGTCCTTATCTGAAAAATAGCCATTGGAATAAATAATAAATCTCAGAATAAAAAAAAGCTATGTCATACGTAACTGAAATTTGAAATATGGAGCAACATGCACATGCAAGTCCAGATCTTCAATGAAGTGTTAGGAAGAAAACTCCTAATCGAATAATATCTATTAAAAATGGTACTTTAAAAAAGGGAGAGGGAGAGAAAGGGAGTAAGAGGGAGAGAGGGAGAGAGGAGGATGCTTGTCATTATTCTCTGAAAGAGAAGGGGTGAAATGAGCCCACAAAGCGGATTGTCTGTCCCTTGCCTTGCCCACAAGCTGGAAAATTGTAGCTAATGCAAGGTGAGTTATACCAAAGAACAGTGATTAAGTGGGTATTTCTGAATCACGGCATCCTTACAGCTCAGCTTGCATCCAGCCCAGCCCATTCCTCAGAGCTGCAATGCACAGCCCAGTGCTGTGTGCCCTACTCCCTCTTGCTTTTAGCCTTGCTGGAACTCAAATTGGCATATTCCTCACAAACGAGAATGGTTGTGAGTTGCTTTATTTTTTTCCAATAAACTGCTCTTGGCTGACAACTATCTTACAGCTAGATGGGATATTTAACACTAAAATCACGTTTCCTAATGAAAAGCTATATCAGTCTTAGTTTCCCTGCAGTCTCAACTGTAATAGTGTTTTCAAATCACTATGTGATTGGTTTCCTTTCCGCCCCCCCCGTAAACAATGTGCAATTCCTGTAATATTATTTTTTCTATTACTTTGATTCCCCTAAGGTTCCAAAACTATTTCCACGTTCACTGCGTTAGTATCTTCAGCTTGTACTTGCTTTGTAGCCTTGGAAACATATTTCAAAACCTCATTCCTGTGTTGCCTTGGTTTGTCAGGAATGAAGGTCGGCACAGACAGGGTAAATAAAACTGGCTATTATTACTATTATTAATATTATTACTATTACTGCTTTGGTGGCTTCTTAAACTTGCATGCTCTTTTCACAGCAGCTAAAGCAGTAAACTTCCAGGGAAAGGCCCAGAAGCAGTGCTGAAGTGTTTTTCCATCTTTGCTTACACTTCATTTCCTCACACCATCTCATAATATCATTGCTTTGACTCTTATCCTGAAGGAGGGGCAATTCCTCCTCCCCTTCCCCAACTTCCTCATGCCTACACACCTCCGTAGCATAAAGTTCAAATTAAAAAAGTCAGGAGAGCTGAGCAGGTGGTGAGCCACTCCAGGTTTTCTCCATAATATTAGCACAAATCACCACGGGGACATTTGTAGGACATACATGTCTGAGCATCTCTCCCGAGACATCTCCCAACAGAACAGTGCCTGGCTAAAATACTGCAGTAAACCAAAGGAGTCTGGAGATACTTTATTAATATTTTCCACTTAGTGACATCATTAGGACACATCATAGCCATCCTACTAGGAGTTTCCATCTTTAAGCATACATGGTGCAGGTGAAGTGATAACGTCTGCTAGTGATTGCAGCTGCTTTTTCACCATTTGGCTGTCTTTTGTCTCTCTCCATGGTGGGTGCTATGGAAAGCCATTGGGATCCCAGCTACAATATTCCTCATCTGTGGTTTCACCATCCAACATGTATTCCCATAATCAGATTTGATACCATTTATTGTGTCAGTCCTAAATTGCCTGCCATTCACTTAAACCCCTGTCTCCTCTCTCCCTTTATTGCATCAGACCTGCATTATTCCTCTTTTTTTAACTTACAATTTCAGGATGCCATGGACTGCTTGACACACTCTGTTACGATGGAGTAGTGTGTGAAAGGATTCATTATTTTGGCATTTTTATTATAATAAATTTTTGCCTTCTTTTTCCAACTTCTTATTTTCTTGGGAGACGGGTGCTTTTAACAGCTTTATTGTTTTCACTTTACAGAGTGCAGCTTAATGCCTTCTTTTTTCTGAAGCAGTAACCACATAACTCACTTTCACTTTACTGATGCTGTCAGTGATAGTGTTGTGCTGTAAGCAAATATTTTCCCATATCCTCTCTTTGGACTGTAGTCTGCTTATGCCTCAGTGTCAATTTTGAATTATCTAGGTAATTCTCCTGCATACAGACTCTTATACAGCCTTAAGCACAACTGTTTTTATTATTCCACATTACTGTCTAAAAAGGAGGTTGCGTTATTCCTGCTAACTCCTAGCCTTAAAGGCATTTATGAGCTTCTTGCAGTGTTTCTCTGCTACTTGCTTTGTATTTGATTTGCTTTTGAGTTCAGCAAACATGTTTCTTCTGCCATTGTGTTGACCAACCTTCCTGGCTTTATGAGCTGCAGCCCAAAATCTTACCACAAGGCACATAACATATCTCTTGGACAGCTAAAGGAAAAGGCATCACACAAACCAGTTCAGAGGTGGGAGCCAGCAAAACCTTTCCAGAATTCCCACCAGGCTAATCCGAATATGCTGCTAAACCTAAGGGTGCTTCAGCTCTATGAGTCTCAATAGTTCCAGTGTTTTTACTTGAGTATCTGCATTATTCGGCAGTGTCTCCCCTTGTACCAGCTGTGTCCTGCAGAGATCATTGCATAGCTGGAACACGGAAGATGTACTTGAAATGCCCTCGAGCTGCCTGTGGTTCAAAGGCAGCAAGCTGCCCATCCTTCCCTTAGCATGTTATCCTACCCATGAGAACACGGGGCTGTGGTACAGCAATTAGCTTCTCACCAATAGGCCTCTGATTTATATGACTGAACGCACGCTGTCTTTGATTCTTCTACTGACGGCAGCTACCTAGGCTGTCTCCAGTCTTGCACAGCTCAGGTCCATTAACTCTTTCCACCTAGCCTTGTTCTGTTCAATGCTTATACTCGTAAAGCTCATCAGTGGCACATTTCTTAATTATCTTCCATGAAGACCATATTTTGCCTTTACTTCAGCTACCATATGTTTTCTTAACTGAGACTGTTCACAGAATAAGAGATCCACGTAGTTTAGACCTGTCATATTTCCATCAGGGTTTTACTAGACATGTGCTGTAAAATTGATCTATGCACTTTCAGAGTCTCTGGTATCTGCAGCTCATCTGGGCCTGTTCGCCCATATGAGCTGCCAGATGCCTGGAAATCCCAGAAAACTAGCCAAAACATTTATGTATCTAGAGAGAAAAAGATGGCATGTACAGATCTTGCTGGACATATGGTAGCCCTACATGGGGTTGGATAGACAGGTTTGCTATTAATAAGGCAATATCAACAGGACTGATCTCTTCTCATAAGCTCTGGTCAACCAAAATACCCACAGCCAGAACCGGTTCCTAAATTCACACTCTGTTCTTTTAAGATATTATGTATTTGTTGCAGGAATATGATGGATTTCTTATGTATTTCACATTGTAACCATTATACATTTGACCTTGTCCCTCTACTGAGCTATGTGGTGATTTGCCATTGGATTTCTTGACATTATACTCCCTGATTGTCCACACTGCCCTTACTTTTGCTCGTACCCTATTCTAAAATAAGCAACCTGGCTCAGTAGGCAGGGAAACTTAAATATAGAGCTTTACTCAGAGCAAAGACTGTGTTGATGCCCATGGATGATGATCAAAACTCGAGACCATGACAGAATTACAGCTGTTTGTATCAAATTTAACCAATGTCCTCAAGCAAAATTGAAAGGGAGAAGGAGGGTGATTCCTCTAGCGCTCTTCAGAAGGATGAAGACAGATCTCTCAGAATATGGTTCCCTGGGTTCAGGTCTTCTTGCTTGGGCCAACAGGAAATTTAGAGCATTATCTCTTTCCTTTCAGATTTGCATGTTGTAGCATGAACTATCTGCAGTGCATCTATGTTAGTGTTGCCATGGTTACTTTGAGTACAGTTTATTTTCTGATGCTAGCACGTAGTTCTATACAAAGTACGTAGGGGGAAATGCAATATGCTTTGAGGTACACAAGAGTCACTGAGAAATCCCACCTCCAATGCATCCATGGCCATGGCAAGGTCCTACTCCTTAGTAGGTACTAGCCAGATTTAGAATCACTGAATAAGATCAAAACCTTTTCTTTGTCTGTGAGTATTATCAGCCACATTACAAATCTGTAAGGTTCTCCTGCACTTTAACACAGGAATGCACACAGCGTCTCCTTATTATAGACTGGAGAGGAAAAACCACTGATAATATAAGGCAGGTTTGGGGAGAAGAAAGGAAAGGTGACTTTACCCTCAAAGCAGCAACACAACCTGGTTCACAGAGTTCTGCAAAATTAGTTGTCAGTGTTCTGCACAGTTTTGAGGAATATATTTTTACTCCCACAGAAAAATGTTGTAACAAATAATAATGGAGGTTGTAAAGTAAAGCTTTTAGTAGTTCGAAAATGGCAATGCTAGTTTCTTGTACATCCCTAATTGCAGCTCTCTTGCATGGTTTAGGAGCCTTTTTATTTTTTATATTATCACCTTCTGTTTCTCAAATTATATAGTATATAATATCAGAGGTAGGCTACTTTTATATCACCTCAAGGACACGTGTGAACTTTATACATATCACAAAGAATTAATAGGGATTCCAAAGGCTAAAGAAAAGTTATTTCATATGCTTAACAATCAGGTGTTATTTTTATATGTTACTGCTTTAAAGAATGTGTGCCATTTTTTTCTGATTAGAAAAGTAGAGCACAACTCAGCACAGCCCTGTGCACATTTAATTGTGCATGTTATTCATAGACCTACCAATGCTGGTGCCACCAAAGGAGGAGAAGCCAGAAAAGGCGAAGGACTCGCAGGCATTTTGTGACTGGTTACAGGGCAAAGAACTGGTCCTGAGGCAACTGGGAGTCAGAAAACGCAATAAGAGAGAAAAATATAAAGGAAATTAAAGGACTGCTATCTACCTACCAATGGCTTTCCTTTGTTCTTAACGAGAAAAATACATCCATCTGTAGCTCAAGCATCTAATGGCTTTCTTCTCACCCTTTGCCCCATAAATAAATTGGGGGAGAGGACACTGTTTTGCTACTATTTTCTCCCTTCATGAGACTTAATGGACTATTACCCCTAAAGCACTTTGACCCATGGAATACTGAAGAATTTCAACTGAAACTCGAGGAAGGTTTAATTTCATGAAATGTCCCTGACAAATACTTTTGAGGGTGCCACTAATTTTATTTGAAAGACTAAGTCAATACTTGGTGAGGTGAATAATGTCCTAAATGACCTATTTCTGTTAATTAACTAAATAGGTGGCCTAGGATGGCTCCCTCAGCAGGATATGTCTATGATGTAAATGTCAGCCAGTTAAGTTGGGTTTGTCTTCACCTAGTTAAATTTAAAGGTAAGTAAGTCAGTTGGGTCCCAAACTGCCTGACTGAAAACAATACATATATTAGAAAAGATTTTTCCCACTGAATGCACATTAAAAAAAAAAAAAAAAAGAAAAGAGCACTCAAAATTCTTGAAAACATCTATGCTTGACCCATAAATCATCTGTTTGCCATGTGTTACAAATTAAATCTTTCCTTCTAAATGTGGGGCCATTTTACACAATACACTATGGACCGTATTTTTCTGAATTAATTATTTCTCAGGAAGAAATAATAATCACAAATTAGGAAAACCCCAATATATTCCATTTATAATAAACAGAACCATTTGATTCTTGAATGTGTCAGACGTTAACACCTTTAAATATGTTAGCTAAAAAAAAAAATAAATTCTTGTTATCATTAAGAAACAAAGTTTATTTGTCCAAAGTGAAATATTAACATCCTACTTATATATCTTTCATTGATTTCATTGATTTCATTGATTTCTTTTAAATATTTACAGTAATTGGTAAAAAGTTACTTTCAGTTAGCAAAATAGGAATGTTTTGTTTTGAAGATATTGAAAAAAGTTTTTCATACCTTCTCTCTCTCCTTCTTTTATTTTTTAGCAAACAATCTGTCACAATGGATGATAATGTACAAAATGTTTCAACCAAATCACTAAAAGAACCAAAACTAAACAAGACTGAAGTAGAGGGCACTTCTTAAAGAGGACTTGGAAATACCCAGAAGGAAGTCACTCCACTTCCTGCTCCATGGCAGGAAGAAGCAGCAGGAGGTCAAGTGGAAGTTCTGCTCCAGGAGAACCTGGCATCTGAAGCTGTAGGAGATATGCTTAAAATGGACAGCAAGATGTTTGTCCTGGAAAAAAAAGAAAAAAAAAAAAAGAAAAAAGGAAATATCATGATCATAAAACTGTAAGAATAGCACAACTTCAGAGAAAATCTGTCACTACATTCACCAGCTGGAAAACTCTTCCTTGCATGCTGTCTGTGCCAGGCACCTCCATCGTGGATCACTTTCTCCAGAGATACCCTGGGGGCTTAAGGCTTCTAAAAGTTCTTCCTTGGAAGTGAATGTTCAAAACACCCCTGCAGAAACCCTCGTTTCCTGTTCTAATTTAGGCAAACTTTTTGTTCTGCAGCTTTGTTCCATCCTAAAGCCTATGAGAATCCAAATGAGGTGCTTAAGGATCTAAGACATAACTGCCCTTTGATTCAATAAAAAATTGTGTGTGTCTGTCACTGATGATGACTTCTCACCTGCATCAATGTTTTTGAGCTCAGAAAGTGAGTTGAACTTTAACTACAAGCCCACAGTCCAATAGGTTGCCTGCCAATCACATGGCATTTAGCAGAAATGGAAGCATTAATAAAACAGAGGTGGACATTGTAAGGTTGAATGGATAAACTTAGACATTCCTTTAGCATCAGGAAAAAAAGATATTTTTTTAAGTGTGTAATTGTCGTGGTTTAACCCAAGACAGTGACTAAGCCCCATACAGCTGCTCGCTCCTCCCTGGTAAGATGGGGGAGAGAATCGAAAGAGTAGAAGTGAGAAAACTCGTGGGTTGAGATAAAGACAGTTTAATAGGGAAAGTAAAAGCCGCACACGCAAGCAAAGCAAAACCAGGAATTTATTCCCCACTCCCCATGGGCAGGCAGGTGTTCAGCCATCTCCAGGAAAGCAGGGCTCCATCACGCCTAATGGTGACTTGGGAAGACAAACGCCATCACTCCGAATGTCCCCCCTTTCCTCCTTCTTTCCCTAGTTTTATATACTGAGCACGACATCCTATGGTCTGGAATATCCCTTGGGTCAGTTGGGGTCAGCTGGCCCGAAAAGTTCTTGACTCTGTGTAAGCACTGCTCATCAGTAAGGAAAACATCCCTGTGTTATCAACACTGTTTCCAGCACAAAATTCAAAACATAGCCCCATACTAGCTACTGTGAAGAAAATCACTATGAAGAATTTTGAAACAAAATTACCAGCACATCTTTCTTGCAAACTAACTTTTCCTGATTTCAAACATTTAAGAATTGGTTTGGATTTTGACTTTTCAAATTCTGGTCAATGACATTAATTTTGTTAAATTCTCCTGTGGAATCAGAAAAATACTAGGAGTCTTTCAGTGGGAAACAAATAGTAAGCTCTTTGAAATACATATCAATTCAGAATGCTATCAAAACTGCATGCCAAAAATTCATTAGGAAAAATGCAGTTCTTAGAATGCATTTGATAAAAGCAGGGCAAAAAGGTTGAATGAAAAAACTACAAAGCCATAACAAAATAAAAGTGTAGGAAATGGAAAATGTTTTAGTGTGGTTGAATTTGGATCAAAAGAGAAAGGGTGTCCTGTAAGTCAGTGAAAATGAAATGGGAACATAATAACTCTCTGGAAATCAACAGGAGGAGGACACCACTTTTAGTTATCAAAGCCAGGAACATGGCTTAGATCTACGTGCTGTTGCGTGGGAAAGAACATTTGAGAGTAACTCAGTGTGAGAGCTGGGTGAATGAAGGTTCTAGGTTACCAGTTTCAGCAACAGAGTTTATGTAAGGATTATCAGATGAAATGGAAAGAGACTGATTGGGAGAAAAATACGATGAGTTTGAGTGCTTGGTTTTATTAAAATGAACCGGTTTGCAAGCAGGGTGTACAAAACGAGATGGCAATGAGAATATGACCAAGGCCATGGTGCTGTAACAAGTATATGTGTGTGTGTATGCGTGCATGCACGTGTATCATACACTGTGATTTTTAACAGGAACATATGCAACCTATTCATTCAGGCAGTAAGATCAGCTTTTTCTTTCACTTGCTTCATTCCACACAAATGTTAAATATCTATAAGATCCTGTCAGAGTTTAAATAGACTCACTGCTCACCTGGTGAAAGTCTTGTTGATAATAGAGTGACTCTACTAGTAAATAATCAGTAAATAAAATATTTGGACGTCAAGAGAGTCTGAAATTTGTGTTTACCTATACAGATGTAGTCAGGAGAGCTATTTATAATTACTAGAATAAGGAGTTAATAAACAGTTGAAACATTTGTGATATTTCTAAGCCAGTTTCCTGCATTATACAGCAATGCAAGAATCTTGCCTGAGCTGATGCTTCTAAAGTGAAGCAATGAAGTCAAATCCTACCCATCCTGATCCAGTGAAATACAAAATCCTGTTGCTGTAGTGAGAACTTGCAAAAGCTTATACAGAGAAGAATGAAGTTCTGTTAAATTATCTGCTTTATAAATATTGAACATAAGCCTAACCCACTTCATTGGCTTTATACCGTTAAACTTCAGGAGTCTAACAGTCTCAACTGGTTATCCTTAGAGTTTCTTCCTGATGTCAGTAGAGAATTTTGCAGTGAAATACATGGTAAAAGTATTGGTCCTGTCTGTAGGGCAGTCTAATTTTGAGGTGCTAGCGGGTGTCTGGGCAATTGGACTCAGTTTCAGGGGAAAGGATGCAAGGTTGGGGCATATTCTAAATATTTTATATGCCACAGAACAATTTTTAGGGCTTCTAGGAGTCTTAGTTCAGTGCAATGTCCCTCTATCAAGTGCTTTCGAATATTGTGTCTGATCTAGATACAAAAGCTAAGAGTCAGAGAATGATCACTTGTGTTGCTGGTCTTCTTTCTCTTATATGAGGAAAATGAAAAACCTTCTATAAATAAAACCATTAACAAAGATTTCTTCTAGGGTTATCACAGGAGTTGAATCGACAATAAGCATCACATGTGCATATGTAACAATTGAGGACAATCCAGTCTACTGTGTATATGGTACGTCTGGTGAATAACATCAAGATAATGTTAGTATCACGATTCAAAAGGCATCTAACACCAAATTAAATAAAAATAGTTTGACATGTGATGCCAAAATTCATTATCGTTGAACACTATATGCATGAGTGAGTCTGATACCTAGCTTTCTGTCGCCTTAAATGGTCCAAACTAGCCCTGCTCTGCTTTGCGCTTTGCTTCTCACTTTCTCATTCTTCTTGTCCTCCCCTGAGAAATGTAAAGTGGAAGAAAGTAATGTTTCTTTTCTTCCTTCCTCCCAGTGGTAAGTCCTACCCTCTACAAAGAGTGAGTGCTGGTGCAGTTAGGCAGAGATTGTGGGACCCTGGAGAGATCTGAGTGAGGTGAAGAGTTAGGCTGGAGAAGGATGGTCTATATCTCAAAGGATATGTAGAAAAAGGAACATATCAGGCTACTTCTACTGCTTTCACCAGTGGCGATACCCTGCAGAAAAACAGTCTCAAGCCTCACAATTTCGGAATAGCTGGGAAGCAACATTTTGGAAATAGAAAGAACCAATTCATAGTCCCCAGAAAACTCCTTTGTTCTTTCTAAAAAGGCTTAATAATATTGTGATATTTTCCCAATTTTTGCATGGAGAGAAACAAAATGAGAGTCTATGCCATATGAGCAGTAACATCAGACACATTGCACATACAGCACATAAATGTTCTGTGCAAGCACAGTAAATACACTCTCTGGACTGCTGAAAGACTTGTGATACAATTGACTCAAGACAACACTAGTATTCTTCCCATATTCTTCCCATACTCAAGTTTAGAACAGAACAGAATAGAACAGAACAGCATATTTCAGTTGGAAGGGATCTACAACACCTAGTTGTAGGGACCTACAACATCTAGTCCAACTGCCTGACCACTTCAGGGCTGACCAAAAGTTAAAGGATATTATTAAGGGCACTATCCAAATGCTTCTTAAACACTGATGGGCTTGGGGCATTGACCACCTCTGTAGGAAGCCTGTTCCAGTGTTTGACCACCCTCTTGGTAAAGAAATGTTTCCTAACATCCAGTCTAAACCTCCCCTGGTACCAATTTGAACTATTCGCCCATGTCCTATCACTGGATACCAGGGAGAAGAGCTCAGCACTTCCCTCTTCTCTTCGCCTCCTCAGGAAGCTGCAGAGATGTCACCACCCAGACTGGACAGACCAGGTAGTTGTGTTGAATTCGGAATTCCCTTGGGCTAAAATAAGGGTAAAAGACCCCAAACGATCAGTTAAACATTTTATTCATGACAGAAGCAAACTGAACTTGGGAAGCATAACAGTAGGTGGTGTGGTTTCTCACAACAGGAACTGGCATGGAACTACCTCAGTAAACCACGTAACCCATGGTAACGCTATACATCAATTCAGGGAAGAAGGAGATCCCTCCCGTTGAGTCCCGAGGTTCAGAGCAGACCCCCTTGCTTTCTAGACTCCTTCTCAGAGGAGGGCCCAGGGGCAGCTGGATGCACTCCTCAGCCTAAACTTGCTCAACAGTTTATGTGTTAAAGGGATGAGGTGTAGGGATTGTGGAAAAGGAAAGAGAGGAGAAGACAGAGAGAGAAAAAAGAAGAGAGAAAGATTTCACCGGTCCTGGGCCCAGCGTTGGTCCAGTCAGCCGAGGGGTCCAGTTTCGGTGGGTCTGTGCACATGGCGCTTCAGTTTGTGTCTTTTTATCATCCCTGCCCCTCGGCAGGGCAGGCACTCGAACTCATTAGGCTAATTAGGTGTCATGATCAGTTTGTGAGCCTTTGGGCTTAGGGGTCGTTTGGGGAATAACTTCCCCTTCCCTGCAGACGTGATCTGTCCCCACGCGTGGTGACCTGTCCTGCTCGGCATATCAGAACAGCATCATGGGAGCTGCGCATCCTCCGGTACTCCCTCCCCATCCTGTTGCTGATGTCTGGTGCTGAGCGGCTTCTTTTCACCTGTGGTTCCTTGCTAGGCAGAGTTCCTTGTTCGTAGTTAAGCAGAACTTGCCCCACCACAATCTTTGAGACATTAACTCTTTCAGTCTCTCACAAGAGATGAATGAGGTCGCCCCTCAGTCTCCTTTTCTCCAAACTAGAGAAGCCCCAAATCCATAGCAGCTCCTCACCAGACTTTCCTTCCAGCCCTTTCACCAGCTTTGTTGCCCTCCTCTGGATGCATTCAAGGACCTTCACATCCTTCCTAAATCATAGGGCCTAGAACTGCAGAGTATTTAAGGTGAGGCCCCACCAATTTAGTTTATACTCTGGAAAACTATACTATAAAAAGAAGATTATGAAAATCAGCTGTAAAAGAATGAGATAGGCAAGAGGGGAAGAAGCCTCTTCTTAAAGCTGAGATTCCCACCTAATTGCTCAGGAGGCTTTAACAAACACTTCAGATGTCTTGAGATTTGTGATAAAATTGCTAGCTGACACAGTGAAGTGACAGAAAGCCATATCAAATGATGTTCAAAATTTATTTGCTAGTTTATGTACTTCAGAGAAGAAAAAAAAAATCTTTGCCATAAAGCATCAGACACTATCAAAATTTAGCTATTATTTATGTATGAATTCTTCTGAATTTCTAGGTTTAGGCTTAGCTTGCCTGTGAATGTCTAAAACCTCTGTCAGCTTCTAATCAGCCTCAGTCATAACACTGGCATAAAAAATTAGATTAACAAGTATTCCTTCTTACCTTTTAATCTCACAGCATTTCTATACCTCAGAGCCATACTTCTTGGGGACTATGATTTCATCAGATCTCAAGCAAAAACCCATCTGGGCTAGCTTTGTAGTTTCATTGAAGAAGGAGGAAACCTCTGAGCCTGTTTGGAGTTCATTTTGCAGCAGCCTACCCTCTGTATCACTGCTGACCCTGGTAGTATGGAGTAATGCTTCTTGCATGACAGGCAAAATTATATTTCTGATCGCTTATGGATATCAAAGAACACATGGTATGTTTTGCAAAAGGAAGATGATTAGCTTCGTCGTCCTGGCTAGCTTCCAGTTCAAAAAGCTTTGTTCGCTGAATACAAATCTACTGGGTAATTTCAAGTATAGTTCCTTCTCCCCTTAAATGTCATGCAGCATGGTGCTCTGAGCTGTTGAACAGCTGCCACAGTCCTCTGTGGAGATGGCTGTTGAAGAATATATAGCATCATTTTAAAGCTTTGGGGAATTAAAAAAAAAAAAAAAGTATTAAGCTGTTCATATTTTTAGATGGATAGGGAGAAGGGCAGAGAGGGACAGAAAGATTTCTGGTTATGGTAGGAAAGAGAGTGGAAAATACATCAAGCAGTGAATAAGACCAGCTAATTAAATATTCTATAGTATAATGTTTATTGCAGTGATTGGGGACAGCTGATTCCTCAAATTCTTTTTTTTTTGCTTTTTTTTTTTTTTTTTGAAATTAGATTAATTTTTAAATATTCAGAAGTCATCCATAAACACTACCCTCATCTGACTCACAGTTTTATTAATATTTTTAACTCAAAACTTGAGAGAAAATGTCTATTTCTTTTGGTGAAGCGACTTTGTGCTTATGGTAGTCAAAATCTGGATCACACCAGGCATGTCCTCAAAAGGATGAAAAAAACTTGGGAAAGACCCAAAATCCAAGCAAAAGAATGAAATTCTGTGTATGATGGACAGTTACATATGAAAAGCACTGCTTGAGAATTGGATTTCTCCATGAAGGGTGGGTAGAATAAGCTGCTTTGATTCTGCAAACCAAGTGCCCCTATCAGTGTGATAGGTTGTTTATAACTATCTCCAAACTTGCCATTTCATATATCTGGACCACAGACAGCACTGAAGTGATCTTTCCAACCTCAGGTTTCTCTGGGCTGATGCAAGACATTGTCCTAGTCCTTAATGTGTTGTAAAGATGGTTTGGACTAAATTACGGGCACAGAAAGTCATGCTGCTAGCAGATCCGAGGGATGTGAATAGCTGAGACGTATTATGCTGGGTAACTGGTTAGTTGTAAGGATAGTAACCTCCTTACATGGATCATCTATAACCATATGATCACAGTCTCACGGGAGCCTAAAAAGCAAGATGCTTGTATACAAGTGGCTAAGAAATGAATCTGTGAACTCTTAAGTTCTTTTAATTTTACAAAAGTTATTTAAAATTAAGGAAATTCTTATCTGGCTGAAATATATCTATATTTTTACTGTTTTGGTTTTTAAAATTTTATGTCTTTCTGCTGGAAGTTATTTCCCCTGAGTAAACATCAGTTATATTTAGCTTTGCACAAAACAGAAGGGAATGAAGAAATTAACTTGGTTTGTGTGGTTAGTCCAACCACAAGTATCCTACACAAGCAAGAGACTATAATGGGCATGTGACTTATGTTATAACAGGCTTTCAATATTCAGGTTTTCTTTTTAACATATTTCACCATTTGAGTCAGATAAGGATTTTTAGAATAGAATTTAGAATACAGGATATCCAGAAGTCTGATCATGTTTGTCTGTTAAAAAAAAACAATAAAACAAAACACTCCGTTAATGCCTAGTATCAAATACAAGAAAAACAAAGCCATCAGAAACGATGCTGTTTGCAAGGGACAGATTTCCCACTGAAGAACAGAATTTCTGTTAGTGTCTTGACAGCCTGCTCTGACGATGAATGCAGAACACAGTTCTCCTGCAAATAAATTGGTGAAAAGTCATTCCTCTTCCATGCCTTTTTTTCCCCTGCTTGTCCATTATAAGGAAAATTTAGGTCTAGACATTCCAGATGTCCTTTCCTCAAATAATACCAATGGCAAAGATGTTCCTCTCTTTCTGGGACAGTTTCTGCTCAATCTGTTATACAAGGGCTGTCCGTGGTCTTATACTTTTTGCATAAATCAGGGAATGATTAACCCCACGTGGAAAATGGAGTGCATTAGGCATGTATATTACAAATCCTTACCTAACTATAGATTCCCTCTGGAATAAAATAAAGCACCCTGAATAAAGTAAGAGTTTCCAAAATTCTCAACAAAGTGACTTGGTGCAATTAATGAAAAATTTACCAGACTGCTGGCAATGATGTGACTTCATTCAATCAATGAAAATTCATTCAACAAAAGGGGTGCAACATGGGAGTTTTTTTGTTAGAAGAATAATA
Organism: Haliaeetus leucocephalus; assembly: GCF_000737465.1. Taxonomy (NCBI): domain Eukaryota; kingdom Metazoa; phylum Chordata; class Aves; order Accipitriformes; family Accipitridae; genus Haliaeetus; species Haliaeetus leucocephalus. The sequence continues at coordinate 1,211,085 of NW_010973177.1, read as the reverse complement.
GGTTTTAAAATAATTAAAGCTTGCTTCGAGACAAGTGGGTTGTTGCTGAACTGGTTTATTTATTTTGCTTTTTCCCCCCACAAAGCATCTACTGTATTCATTCCACACAGTCAGTGTCTGGAGATTGCTTGTGTCGATTCCCAACGTACAATCACAGTCTCCTTGGAGACAAAAGTTTTATTTATTTATTTAGATTTCTTTCAAGAAGACTTGGATTCTAAGAGAAGTGCCAGAGGTACAAAATGGTGACATCTCTAAGTGAGATGGTTTTGGAGGATTAAAGAGTAATGCTTCATGTCTATCACTTCAACAAAGCATCAGTATACTAAATGGAGTTTTACAGCACGTGTAAGTAAAGATAACCTTTTCCTCTTGCAGTATATGTTTATGTATATATATGTATATGTGTGTACTTATGTGCATATATATACCTACACACAGAATACTAGCATATAAGGATCATGGAAGAGTACAATGTTGACAATATTATGTAGGCAACTCAAAGAATGTAAATAGATGTAAAATCAAGTATCAAAGTTGTTGTTGTTGGTGGGGTTTTTTTCTTTTCTGAACAAGCTATGTCAAAACCCAACACTTCTTCCAAGGTCTGGAGAGAGTGATGTGGTGTGTACAACTAGTGTAGTATCTCCACTGATGGTACTAAATTAAAAGATTTCTGGTTTGATGTCAGAGGATGTATGCAAAAATTACATCAGGAACCTATGTCCCAAATGCCTAATATGAAGTAAGAGGAAGGTCTTGACTTACTAGAATAAAGCACACTATGTGGGAATGCAGCTGATTAATGTGGTTTATTATTTCAGTTCCAGACAGATAAAGCAGCTGAAGGCTTGGTTGAAGAATAGAGTGACTTAATATAAGGATTAAATTAATAACTGGACTACTTGAGAAGAACCAGAAGAAATGGGATAAACTGTAAATTTCATATCAAAGATATTCCATGATATAGTCTAGTACTCCTTAGTTGCCCCGTAACCTTCCGTCTCCTCTGCCACCTTCTCTTTTTAATATGTGTATGAAAATCACCTTCACTACCAGTTCTTTATCTTATTCCTGAAAATAAGTAAAATTGTTAAGAAAGTAACTTTACAGCAACTTTAATATACCTTCAAGTGTGTGGATCGCGTATGAGTGACAGATGATAAACTGCAAGCCTGATTTGTATGAACAATTAGCTTGGGCAAATAAAGTAATTGCATATGCCAGTTCTGACAGAACAATTTATTTTTTCCCCTCCGTGCAATCATAATGATTGTAAAAACAATTGTAGGGACAGTTGTGATTTAAGGCAGAAACTGCTTGCTTTTCTAGACTTGTACTCTTCCTAAAACTAGAGAGCCCCTTTTTGGCTGGTCCCTTGCTACTGCCATGATTAACATGATTAGATGGAATAATTTCATAGCATTTCACTTAACAGAGATAAACTATTGATGCAATCATAAAGTGCAATGCCGGATGTTCCCGCCCCCCCTAAAAAAAACCCCAGTGCTATAGTTAAATCTATTGGATTTGTACAGTTAAAGGAAATGTATGTTATGGAAAATGATACCGAAGACCATTTTTGAAAATTAAAGTGAGTCAATATGGGGATGAGAGTGATTGGTTAGATATTCTACTTCCAAATGTTGGCTTTTTAGTGTTTCTTTTGAGGTGGATACCTAATGCTAGCAAGAGTTTTGTGGTTGGCAGTAAAGCTTTCCAATTTATTGTGTATTTTGCTTCACAGAATGTCTCTAGCAGGAGCAGTACTGTAATCATTACATTGCCACAGCTAGGCTTCACAAATCCTACTTCCAAATATGAAAAAGGTCCTCCTTTTTTAATGCCTATCTTTGACCTCTCTTCTGCAAAGGCAGTTTCCTAGAACTAGTTTTCAGCTACGCCAAAAAATTTCCATAAAGATGAACTGTTTCTCCTCTGATACAGAGCAATCGGGGATGGTACATGTTGCTCTGACCCAGGCTGAGCAGAGATGTCAAACTGAATTTCCTACATAATATGGAGTTCTCATCCACTTATTCTCCAACTCATACATATATATTCCCTTCTGAATAAAGGTGCTTGTATTTTCCACTGGAAAATAACAGTTCCCTATGTGTGAAAACATTAGGAATGCTTGGTGGTTTGCCTGAGGTCAGCTGAAAAGCAAACAGAAATCTTGAAAGTTTTTGTGAAAAAGAATTTTCATCCCTTGGTAAATGGACACTTCTCATTGACTGCCCTCACATGTGATGGTGTATATAACGTGGGCTTCTGAGGTATATTCTCCCACCACAACTTGTAGCTATCTAAAAGGTAGGTGTCAGCTGATGTCAGTCATACAGGCTTCTTCCATCATCTGTAATGGGGTATAGGTAACGCCTTACAGTGATTTACCCCATCCTGAGACAGCTGTCTAAAATGGATGGAATAAATTGGTCTCTGGAGCTCTTTTTCTTGACTGCAGATGACACCTAGACAATTACCTGTTATATCTAAAGTTAGGTGGGATGGATCACACCCTTATCCGTTAGAATCACTTTGTGTTTTTACAGACGGTGGTCTGAATAAGCACATAGGAAACTCAGGGTTTATATTCTCCTAGTGATCTGCCACACAGTCTTGGGTAAACTTGTTCCAATGTATGTTCCATCATTTCATTCCTCACTTTCTTGTTTGCTTACTTCATCCTACAAATGGGCTGGGGGGGGGGAAGTCTTAATAAGCATCATCAGGACTTATCTTCATAGTCACTGACTTTAAAGCAGAAAGGACCAAGGAATTAATTAAGTGGGACTTACATAATTTTGTTCATTTAAAAGTTTAGCAGCCAGTTACGGTAATCACCTATGACCCTTCTATTATCCATGGAGAGAGAGACATGCAGCTTATGAAAGCAACACATGCCATCTATTGTATATACATTAAAAGCTAGGTGAAATGAATACAACCTTAAAAGATAAAAATCTATCAAATTGCCAGATTTTTGGTTCTACACATAATCGTTTTCATTGCTACTATTCATTTGAACTGCTGTGGCTTTAGTTTTCATTTAGTCCTTCTCCAATAGGTGGAAGTTACCTTCAGGAATCCAGAAGGTTAAAAATAATTATGGAATTACAAGAACTTGAAGGTCTTTCATTTAGGACACAAGAGAGAACAAAATTAAGTACCTTTTGCCTACTGAGGAAGAACTTGTCTTCATTAAGTGAACAGCAGCTTTGAAGATGCATTCAAGATAGACCATATCCCTTGGGTCTGACAAAAGTAGAGGAAGAACAATTAGGATTAATGTGGCTAATATGAATACGTCAGGAAGAGCAGGCAACCTGTTACTGTCTCTGATACAAGTGTGCAAAGTTCCCCCATCAATAAAATGCAGCCTCCGCTAAGGCACCATAAGGAATTTGTGTCCTTTGTCATGTCAGAGATTTCCAAGTGGACACAGCAGAAAAGTTCATCTGAGCACACCTTTGCTATGAGTGCTTGCTGGCTCACAGGGAGGAAAACTAACATGTTCACAGCAGAAAGATGTCCCGGTGGACTGACGAGAAGAATAAAATTATTTCCCACTGGAACTGAAAATGAACACAAGCTTCATCTCTATCTGGTCCAAATGCAAAAGTTATTTTTTTTCCTCCTTGCATAATAGGAATATATTAAAAGCCACACTGATAACACCATAGAAAGCTATGCAGAATGAAGGAGAGCCTTTATATAGCTGAAAATAATAATAAGGAAAAGGCAGAAGGCAATGCTAGTCAAGGGAGTAAGGCAGTCTGACAAGACTTAAGGCATACAAATGAATTTGGCAGGAGGAAACAAAAATATTTCAACTGTGGCAAAATGGACTTCTTGCACATAGAGATGCAAGTATTGCTGTCCCTTATGCAGCATGGTGGACATCCACAAGATTTCTTTCTCTGATTGTGGGTGAAGAATATTACCCTGAGGTAAATAGGGTCTGCTTAAATCAACGTGGAGAAGCTTCAGTGCTAAGAAAAAAACCCACATCTCAACTATTATCTTCACATTTGCTATGCAGCATTTCTTTGGGGGAGTGACTAATATTGTTCTATTTAGAAGAGTAGGGTTTTGGTAGCCATGATGGTCAAAGGCTATAAATTATCAGAAGAGACATTGTCTTTCTTGGAAAGCTTTTGGGAATTCAGGAATTCTTGAGGTCTCCCAGAAAAGTTTTTATATAAATATGTTCATATGGTGGCTGGCTGTTCTCCCTCTCCCTTATCTTGGTAATAGCTAAATAGAAATACCACTTCTCCTTACATATCTTGGCATTCGTTTTGGAACAAGTGATTTTTACATCCCTTTAGTCATGATCCTGGCCATTGAAGGAAAGGTACTTACTGAAAGAAAATTAAATGAGAGCTGTTTTGGCCCATATGGTTAGCAGAAGTGTGCCTCTCAGGGAAAAATGGCATGGTCTGAACCTATCCTAGCAAAGCTGAACATGCTTGGGAAGATTCCCTGGCACTGGAGCATGATCATTTATGCTAGTAAAGCATTAGAGGGTTTCCTGGCATGATTTTGGCCCGTTCCAACAAGCTTTTTCCCTGAACAACTTCTGGACATGATTTGGCAGCTGGAGCAGCCCAGGAGCCATTCCAGCAGGCAGTTTGCACACAGACATCCTGCTCTGGAGGCTGAAACAGTTTGTTAGAAAAGATAAGAGATGTCCTGTACTAGTTGGCCTCATTGCTTGAAGATATCTCTGGATATATTTAATTTGCTGGTGTAGATGTAGCCGTGGTGAAACTTGTTCCCACATGTGAGCACAGGAACAGGCCAAAATCTTGGCTGGAAAAAATTTCCTCAGAGGAAGAAAGGCTCAAGGTAGTGTTACATTTGAGATGACTTTATTACACTTCTTATTTTTAAACCTTAAAGTCTGGTTAAGTCTTACATAAAGAAAAACATTTTGTACTCAGGTGATGCAGTTTTGTCATCGTTTCTCTAAAATGGAAACTCACTTCTGGAAGACAGCATGATTTGGAAGATATCAGGGTACACACAGATTTTACTTCCTCAGAGTTGAAGACATTCTTCTGCCCAGCTTATGACACCAATAAAATAGAAACAAAATAAAGATCACACATGCTTACTGAAAGGGACTTGAAATATAAATACAATGTTTGCATTTCACTTAGTGAATTTCGTGGGGTTCACTTGGGTTAGTAAGGTGAATATAACAACCTGGAAAGGCAGATAGACAAAGCAGACAAAAAGAATAGATTGTATTCAGCAGTCCGGAGAAAACAGTCAAACAGCTTTCCCAAAATAAATAGCCAATTCTCCATATCAAGATCCCATGGGAGTAATTACTGCAGCTGACTTGTATTCTATAAAAAACTTTTGCATCAAAATAATATCAGTGACTTCAGAGATTGCACCAGAAAAAGGAGCTCCAACAGTCACTGTAATTTGAAAGTTTCTGTTTATATCATATAAAATTGACTTTACCCCCTGCTAGCCTTCAACATTGACCACAGAGTGTTTTTTATGAAGTGAATTAAAATAGTAGAAACGTATAGATTATTGAGGAGAAAATGTCTCAAGGGATACTAAACTGCCAATAGATATATCTTTAAAAATGTTTGAACCATCAAGATAAGATAACATAGTCAAAGATCTGGAAGTATTCTGAGACACAGAAGAAAATGATTTTCTGAAGGAAATAGGCTTTGGGTATTATTCCAATTCTGGTCATCATGGTATTAAAAAAGATATCACCTAAAAATGTGTAGTGAAGGCAACAAAACTAATTTCATGTTTTTTAGAAAGAGAATAAGAAGGACGTTATTACATTTATTTCCATTGGAGTCATTTAAGAAGGAGGAAAGAGAAAGAGGAGTTAAATATAAGAATCATTTGCTTTCTGGTGCATATGCCTGCCATGAAGTAGGTATCAGTCATAACACCAAAGAACAGTCCAGATAACATTAGACAGGGAGAACAGGGCATGGAATAGAACCTCAATGGAAAGCAGAGGTCCAAGGCACAAAATCAAATTACGGATGTCGGTCTATATTTTGACTGTATCAATGTATGTATTTGTATTAACATGTTTAATAAATATCTCCAAGGAAACACTCAGAGAAACACCTTATTTCTCAGAGTGTACTTTTCTTATAATTTATTAATATTGTATGATCTGCACCTACTTCTGGATGAAGACCAGGAAATGCCATAAAATGTTTTGTATTGTACATTCTGTAGACACTAACAGGAACGTGAACGAGAGCTTGTTGGAGGTTTAAGTGTTAGGTAAAGATTAATTCAGTGCACAGTCCACACTAACTTTATTGGCAAGAAATGTTCAGATGTTTCTCTTTATAAGATTCATGAAAAGTCACAGGTGAAGCTATAGGTACTTTTGGTTGTTAGTGTTTGTAAACACTTGAAATAATTGAGAATTAGATGGACTAGCTTTTGTCCACTGCCCATATGAATTCACAATGAGTCTATTACTGCCAGGATGACCTTTGAAAACATTTTCTTTGGGGGAAAAAAAAAAAAGCTATGCAAAGCAACAGCTGTGACAAACATACCTGTACAGCTGGCAATGCCAAAAGTATATTTGTTTTGCAAACACTTTCATCTGCTCCCCAGATCAGGACAGAACTAGGAATGACCATCATTTATTCATAATAACTGCTTAGTATGGTAACCATAATTTATGTCTTGTGAACCCTCCATGTGAACTCATAGGCAATAGAAGGGAAAAATGAGTGTTTTAAGTAACAATATAGCATGGATTGACATCATTCTTAGCCCAGATGGAGAAAAATAAAAACTAGGATAAATCCTGTTATTATTTTTTGTTCTTAACAATATTTTGATCTATAGAGCTCTTGACATTACTCTTGGGATATCATGATTAAAGACAACAAAATACTCCCAATTATTATTTATAAATTATTTTAAAAGAAGGCAAAAAAATAAAAAGGAAATGCAAACAACCTAAAGTCTTTCATGTTCTCTTCATGAAGAGCTTTCAGTTGGGATTAGTCCTTTGAGACAGTCTTTTGTTTCTTTCTTTTCTCAAAAACAAATTTAAAGTATAATATTTTATTTTATTATTTTATTTTATTTATTCGAAGCAGTAGGGAGTAGTAAGAATATCATTATATCCTTGACAACTGAGTATATTATACAAATAGACAAAGATATCATTCATGCACTACGACATCTGAATACTTCTTAGTATATCATCTATATACACAATTGGTTTTGAAAGGGCAAGCTGTATTCACCAAGTCAATGAAACTGAGAATACAGCTAACTGGGTCGGTCCAAAAAAATTCTAGAATTTGTCATCAAAATGTCCTTGTTCCTCTTCTAGCTTCCAAAACCAATATATACAAATGAATAACTCAACATAGCATTCACAAAGCACTGTGGTGGTTTATATGGAAGGCACTGATGCAGGTTCTATCCAGATTGCAGTTTCCAGGAGGTATTGTAAAAGCTTAGATAAAATGAAAGCTGTCTCTGTATGAAATAACTGTCATCTAAATACCGTAGTGAAGGTCAGCTTTTTCTTCTCAACTTTTTGTACAAAAGGGGACTATCACACATCTATTTTTAGTTACTTTCTTATCGTTATAAGGGGAGGGGGTTTATTATTTTGGAGGTGGCACACGCAGAGAAAAGCAAGGGTCAAGGTGAGCATGGGGTCAAGACTGCTGAGACCAGGGGCTCACCAGCTGCTGGAGGGTCCTCTGTGTGTGTGTGTATTTATGTGTGTGTGTGTTTGTTAAGAACACACATTCGGTCTCTCTTCTGGCTGGACAAAGAGCAGGGAATTGCAGCAGCCTGGCTTTACTGGGTAGGGATGAGAGGACTCCCCTGGTGCAGAGAGTCCACTGGATATTGTCTCTGGTGGACTGAGAAGGAAAAATTCCCTGGGTCCCGAAGCCTTCCAGAGCTGGCGTCCCTTAAAACACAGAAACATAGATAATTTATTAGAGGAAAATTCAGATGCTGGTCTATAATCCAGTCTAAGAAAGACACACCTGCATCTAGTTCCTTAAAACCAAGGTATTTTCTCAGTATTTTCATCCCTTGTAAGGTATACATTTTTCTTGATTTGAATTGATAGTCACTGTTTAAATATAAGCATCTTTCATAAAAGATTCAAAACAAATTGATCTCATCTTTCTCACTTTTCAATCCAAGTTGCTATATTTTGCAGCTAAACAATATGATTTATGTATATTCATTGATACAAGGCAAAGTTTCAGTTAAATGTCAAAACTGCAGCATTTTAAAATGCTTTAATCATTTTTCATTGTATTGTCATCTCACAAAAAAGACTCAAAAAAGGAATTCTGAGAAGCACTGTATTAAAATCTATGTATAATTCATGTATAAAATTACTATATAAAGAATATACCCTAATAAGTCAAGATCTTGCTTAAAAATATAGTTTATAATAATCTCTGCCAACTGCGCATCCTCCTCACCAGAAAGAAGCTCCACAGAATATTGCCTTCTTTTACATTTAATATAACCACATGATAACTAGTGAGGTCTAACTTTCTGGCTTCATGCCCTGCGTATGCCTACTGCTGTCTATTATTGCTCCTCTGAAACTCTCGGTGACCAAGTGATCTTTCTTTGGCAATTTTGCTGTTTGGTAGCTTTGTGCCTTGACAACCACCTAGAGTAAATCTAAAGTCTTTCACCTTTGCACTGTTTCAACTACTCAGCCACCAAAACTGAAACCATTCTGAAAGAGTTAGTTCTTACTCAGTGATTTCTGCATTGATGAAGATATCACAAAGAGAAACTTCGGTGTCTTATTCATCACCCTTCATGGGATTTCTATTCCAGTGCATTCCAGTGTAAGAGTATAATGATGATTCTATAGAAATGTATAAAGAAACACTCAAACAAAATATATCAGAAACTAATAGTCTTTGAGTAGTCACAGCTACTGGTTATCCAGCACGACATTTGACAGTTTACATCTGCTTAGTACTATGTGGATATTAAGTTAAGATGAGGCTGGCTATTATTTAAAACTGTTCAATAGCTGTGATGATATTAGAAAATGAATTTCTTTCATATCTTTTACCCCTTTGAGTATTGCTGCTTGTCTGTCCAGATTGCCTATCAGCTTCAGCAATTTAACAAAGCCAACCAGCAAGATGATTTTATCAGCAGAACTGAGAATTCAAAGCAAGATGATATTAAATTCTGAGAGTGTGACAGTTCCCCTTACAGATTATCTGTCACCCAACCAGTGGTGACTTTAAACAACAACAGCGACAGGAGGCAGACCTTGCCTAACTCATGGGTCTATACTTTTATCTCAGGCAAATGTCATTTCCATTACCGAGTTTTACTAGAAATAACATTGTTTTCCAAGGATCTCTGAGTTCTTTCATCAGATTGTAAAAGCTTGCTAGCTGCACTACACCAAAGATATCAAGTGTACCAAATTGCTTTATTAAATTTAGACAACTAAACGAACAGTCTTAAGATGAAGACCTAGTCAGTAGTGAATCAAGCTGCATTTTGTCCTTTGCCGCAGTGTACATTGCTGATTTGAGATGTTATCAAAGAATTAAATATTTTTCTTCCTTGAAAAATGCATCAGAATGACGTCTTTATTTAATCTGTTTGCTCTTGAACATGAGAAGAGTACCATTGTTCCTTTCAGTCAGCCGGTTATGTATTAGTGTGCTAGATGCTCACTAGATAGAAAGTCTATCTAACTCAAGAACAGCAGTATTATCAATATCTCAAAAGTAATACTGTAAACCTCTAAATCTTTTCCATAAATTCATTCATTAACACTCTCTAAGCTACCAATAGGAGAAAACATAATAAAATACTGTGATTTGTAAAGGAATCCAGTAAGCTGTATGACAGAATCTCACACAAAATGTTTTTTGTGACTTCCTTTCCTGCTATTTTTTTCTTCCACTAGAAGTCCTTCAGCCAGAAAGTTTATGACTATATTATAAAAAAGTAACATATATAGATAAGTATGGATAGCATCTGAATGGCTCGGAATGTAGGGCAGGTGGGAATGCACCTGCAAGGACAGGAATTGCAGTAAGATCTGTTTCCATATGGGAAGCTGAGACACAGAGACAAAGGACTTACATAGCACAACACCAGCACTGCGACAGCTAAAGTTTAGACATTTTGAAATTAAAACTAGAAACTGAAGCGAAGGGTTTCTCTGCAAGGTCTGAGGGGAACAAATCTTCCCAGAATGCCTAAGTCCAAAATTCAGATCCTTAATAGATTTTTCTTCCAAGGTTTTGTCTAATACTCACATCACATCAGACACTCTGCGGAGCCTCAAATCCAGACAATGGGAAATGATGTGGAAGGGGCTGTATTTCAAAGACATCCCTCTGCGATTTTGGCACCTTATGTTTGGCTGCACAGGTTTCATAGCCTCAGAGCGTCTCCTGTAGATAGGCATCTAAGTTTCTACTTCTAAATACTGTGGTAGTTTCTGCCTTTTGAGTGAAGTTTTAAGAAGAATAGAGAGATTTGCCTTAATACTATCTACTATCCAGTAAATGTAAGCTAGAGAGTGTGCTTTAGCAAAATAATTGTAGAATGACCTCCTCTATTATTCTGGTGGCTTGAGAGAAAAAGAAAGAGAGAAGAAATTTGAACAGCTCTCTAGTGCAATACTTAGGATTCTTGTTGGAGGATAGTCAATAAATATTCTGTAACTCTGAGGCTTAAAATTAAAATACTAATTGACTGATGTACTTAACTCTCAAATATTTTATTAGTATATCTAAAAAGTTTGGGTACAAACCATCCCAAATATTACAGGTGTTCATAGTCGTGATTAGGATATAAATTTCATTATTAGTCTACCAAATCAGGTTTGGTTGAAACTTTGGAGGTTTTTTTCAGAATTCATTGTCTCCTTTTTCAAATTCTAATACACATGGGTTAGAAGAGACTTATGCACCATTTTGATGTTATGACTTAAACTCTGTGAACTGGAATGTATCTCAAAGAACCAAACTGAAATAGATTCTACAATGCTTGCCAAATTAGGCAGATTAGGAGATTTTTTCCCAGGACAAATGCTACAATTGCAGTAGTGTTCTTCTGACTGATCTTGGTTACTTAATCATCTCCTGGTATCTGCTTCCCTGAGACAGTCCTAAAAAGTCACGGGATTTGAAGACATATTGGAAATGCATTTGCAACTAATAAGTGATGAAATTTCTTTCACAATATGATGCTTGTTTCTCACTTATCTTCCAACTTCATGTACTACCATTCCAAATAAAGAAAATATAAAACAAGAGGAAAGTGAAATTTCAAGAGAGATCACAGAAACTTCTGCAAAGAAGTAAGCTGAATTGTCATCCAAAAATTAACAGAATAAGACAAGATGGTAACAAATGCAAAGAAATCTGACAACCTAATTTGCACGTACATTGAAGACCCCAGTGCCTAGAACTTGATGTACAATATATGCAAATCAATCAGTCTTACTCTTAAAGTTTGATGTTAAAATAGATTTGCAGTTGCTCAGCTTTTTATGTACAGAAATACTAGGATTCAGCTCATCAGAGCTGTATTAGGTACCTTATTCCCAATCAGCTTCTTTTTTGCCACACCAAAACAATGGGTAAGAACTCATGAATTTCTTTTCTACGTAGTGTCTAAGTATAAACAAATGCATCCACCATTCTGCACCTAAGTATCACTGAAAATGCCTAAGTCCAAAATTCAGATCCCTAATAGATTTTTCTTCCAAGGTTTTGTCTAATCTGCCTCTGGAAGAGCCCACACTGGAGCAGGTACCCACTGCAGACCATGGAGGATCCCACGATGGAGCAGATGGATATTCCTGAAGGAAATGGGACCTGGGGAGAGCCCACGCTGGAGCAGATTTTTCTGAAGGACTGCAACCTTTGGAGAGTCCACATCAGAGCAGAGGAAAACTGTGAAAGGAAAGACGCAGCAGAGAGAAACCACTAGGTACCACCTGTAAACTCCCATCCCTTACCCCTCTGGGCTGCTCGGTACCAGAGAGGAGTCTGGAGTGAGCAAGTGGAGCTCAGCTTGGGAAAGGAGGAAGGAAAAGTGTTGTTTTAATGTTTGCCTTCTTGTTTCTTGCTATCCTAATTCATAATTAAATAATCATAATTAAAAACTTCTATTTGTTGGCAATACATTAAAATAATTTTCCCCAAGTCAAGCCTGTTTTTCCCATGATGGTAACTGGAAAGCAATTTCCCTATATTTAGCTCAACCCACGAGCTTTCTCATCCTATTTTGTCCCCCTGCCCCACTGAGGAGGGGAGTGAGTAAGCGACAGGGTAGGAGTTTGGCTGTAAGCCAAGGCTAACTCACCGTGTGTGTCACACTAAGACTGTTTTTCCCCATTCTATCACTTTATATTTATCTGTGTTGAATTTCATTTGACATTTTATTGCCTAGATACTCTGGCCTCTGAGGTCCTTCTGAAATTCTTCACTGTCTGTCCTTTCCCTAAGTGCTTCAGATAATGTTGGATCATCATAATTCACATCATATTGTCATCATACGGATCATCCCCCTTCTTTAGGTCATTTCTTAATAAGTTAAACAGAGTGAGTTCCAGGACAGACCCTGCACAACTTCTGTGGTGACCATCCTGCATTGCAAGAAATGACCTTTTACTGTTATGCTTGAATTCCTGTCTTTTAACCAAAGATTAATGCATGTTAGGGTCTTCCCTCTTATCCCATGATACTTGATGTACTTACAGCTTATGTGGAAGCCTTTGTTAAAATTTCATAGGAAATTAAAATAGGCTATATGGTTTCTACCACTTTAGCCCATATGTTTCTTAAGCTCTTTAAACAATGCCTTTTGCTGAGGCCACGATGACCCTTCTCAAAAAATAAAAAAATTATCCAAGCACCTACTAATTCTATAATTTCTTAGTGTTGCTATTAATTTTCCCAGTGGAGATCTTAAGTTTAAAGGACCATTAGTCCCTGAGCACATCTGGAAACTTTCTAATATTGGTATCTTATCCCCCATCTTTTTGTCTTCAGATACCATAAAGTTTTAAGCAAGAGGTTATATACCACTATTAGTAATGCATTTATTTCATCTGTGAGTTCTTGTGGAACTCTACAGGTAATATCATCTGGTCCTGGTAATTTGTTAGTGTTCATTATGTCTATTTGTATTATAACCTCTTCCATAATTGCTTTCACAGATACTCAATACTACAGTGATAAGAGCACTTCAACACAGCCTGGGAATCCCATGTTGAGTTCTGGTCCAGAAACATTTCCCTGCCTATCTGGGCACAATGCAGGAGATTTTTCTCAAAACACCACCGTGGATCGGCACAAATACCATTGTGGACAGAGACTGTAGCTCTTCCTTTAATGCAGTATATTAGTGGTGTCCCTGGTTGTGGGATATCTGGCTTTCACTCCATCCTTTTCTGCTCAGGGTTAAAACCCAAACATCAAATATGTCAAAACCTATGTTTTAGGTATTCAAGAAGGGACTCTTAAGTCTCCTGCTGAAACTGCTAGACTTTACAGAACAACTAAATATTCATTGGGCAAAAGACTCTATGATCCTAGTGATTAGGGTATTCATGTGGCAGGGGAGACATGAGCTCCTGACATTCTAATGAATATTTACATAATTTTGTATGAAGTATTCACTGGAGCAGAAACAGCAAGTTGCCTAATCACTTACCTATAGAATCATAATTTTCTCACCTTTCAGCTCAATTAATTTTTAATTGTGCTTCACAAAGAGGAACAGCCTCAAGAGGAGGAACTGTCTCCATAGAATGTCCTAGCATTTTGAGTGTTTACCTAATGTTGGTTTTCAAAGTCCCTCAAAAACTGAAGAGATTTAAACCAGTTACTCACACTTTCTCAGGATGCCGGACAGCAAGGGGACACTGCTACCATCACCACTTTTTTCCTCTGGTCATAATTTTGGGGGAAAGTTGTACTTTGTTAACAATTTTTGTCAGGAGGTTCACCATTTTGAATCACAAATGGAAGAGGCCATTACAATCTCGGAGAGGACTACGGATTATTCGTCACTTTGCTTATGCCTTGGTTCCTGGCTGGACTTGGTGGTTTCCCATCTTTTCAGTTTCCAGCATTTCTGGTACAAAGTCTCTGTGTTTCTGCATACCTCTGCCCATTTCATGCAGAAGGCATTTTAGAATATTTAGGAATCTGGGGAAATGGGAGCATCTCAAGATTTTTAAATGAAAACACTGCTCTAGGTGGAACGTGGCAAATGCCTCTCTCTGTGCTTTGTGGCGTTTCATTTTGGCTGCTCTGCTTGTTATTATGAAGCTACTTCTAACAACAAGCAGTAATTGCAATAGAAAGCCTCACAGAAAAAAGAAATTCACAGACGAACAAAAGTGCCCTTGGAGTAGGGATATTATCAAATGTGTTTCCTTCAGAAAATATCAGCATGTTAATGTTAATCTCCAAAATGAACCTTTTCAACCAAATTCCCAGAAAAGAAAGGTGGGGGGCTGGGAGGAGGAAATGTCAAGTTTTCAACTTTTCAGCCCAATGTAGGCTAGGACAAAGTTTAGAAAAACTGTTGTCACCATCACAGCTCACCTGTCCTTAAAATTACAAGTCTAATATACTCATGACAAAGGAAAGAAAAATTAAATAGAAGCTGCTACGTGGCTTTTAGGTCTGAAATTCTGTAGTTCAGTCCTTCTGCATTACCTACACTGACAAATTTGAATCCAAAGATTTGACTTAGGCCTATTCCTTATGGGGTTTTTTTGGTTTTTTTTTTTTAACAAGAGGTGGTGTAATATTTTTTCATGTGACAGACTTTTCTCACACTGGTGGTTCACCAATGATACCAAACCCAGAGTCCTGCTATGTTGTAAATATAAACTAGAAACTTCACTGTGATTTGAAAGAGTGGAATGAATTGAGTCAATGAAGCAGAGGGAATTCAGAAGCTGGATGACTACAGAGAAAGCCATGTGACTGTTAAAGTGTTTAAACTCAGTTATTAATTGCCTTGTCTGGCAAATGCTGTTCACTTAGATGAGCTGTTATCTAGACACCTGTACCTGCTTGTTGCAGTGGTGTCTAGGCAGTGTCCTTCTCATAGGTGTCAAGACTATGAACTTGTGTTTTTATTACCATGATTTTGCATTCAGCCTTATGATTAATTACAGGTAAATTAATGTAGTAGTCCCTGATATGTCTAGTGCTTATTTCCAACTGCACCCTCTCACTATCGAAGTAGGGTGTCATCTGCCAAAGTAGGGAAGTAGTGGCACATATCCAACAGTACAGAAAGAGGACAGAAACAGAAAATCTGATTATCACTATGTTTTGAGTTTGTGTGGTAGGGTTTTGGTTTAGGGGAGGAGCTGCAGGGGTGGGTCTTGTGAGAAGCTGCTAGAAGATTCCCTGGCTCCAAGTTGGACCTGCTGCTGGCCAAGGTCGAGCCCATCAGAGACAGCGGTAGTGCCTCTGGGAAGAGAAAAAAAGCTGCTGTGGCACAGAAACTGCAGCCAGAGAGAGGAGTGAGAACATGTGAGAGCACCAGCCCTGCAGCCCCCAGGTCAGTGCAGAAGGAGGGGAGGAGATGCTCCAGGCGCCGGAGCAGAGATTCCCCTGCAGCCCGTGGTGATGAAGACCCTGGTGAGGCAGGCTGTCCCCCTGCAGCCCAGGGAGCTCCACGGGGGAGCAGATCTCCACCTGCAGCCCGGGGAGAGAGGACCCCACGCCGGAGCAGGGGGGTGCTCCCCAAGATGGCCAGGACTCCCATGGGAAAGACCGCACTGGAGCAGTCTGTGCCTGAAGGACTGCAGCCCACGGAAAGGACCCACGCTGGAGAAGTTCTTGAAGAACTGTCTCCTGTGGGAGGGACCCCGCGCTGGAGCAGGGGAAGAGTGAGGAGTCCTGCCCCTGAGGAGGAAGGAGCAGCAGAGACAACATGTGACAAACTGACCACAACCCCCATTCCCCATCCTCCTGTGCTGTCGGGGGGAGGAGGGAGAGAAAACTGGGAATGGAGTTGAGCTGGGATAAAGGCAAGGATGGGGGAAGGTGTTTTAAGATTTGGTTTTACTTCCCATTATCCTTGTTTTGATTTGATTGGTAGTATATTAAATTGATTTTGTTTTTTCCCCAAGTTGAGCCTGTCTTTTGCCTGTGACCGTAAGTGGGGAGCGATCCCTCCCTGTCCTTGTCCTGACCCACGAGTGTTTCTTTATATTTTCTCCTTCTCATCCCACCAGGGCCAGAGGGGGACGAGTGAGCAAGCGGCTTCATGGTGCTTTGTTGTCGGCTGGGCTTAAACCACGACACACTACAGACAGCATATATAGCTATTTTACCTCTCAGGATAAAACACCAGCACAAGTGGTTATTTCTGATGAGGAAAGGAGTAGTCAGAGTAACAGGCTTACATAGACAAGGTTTGGAGGGTCTTTCCTCTCTTACTGTAAATAAATTAGAAACTTGGTCAGTCTTCTACTCTCACAGCTTCAATAAATGGTTAATTATCTTCAATAATGTTAAACACAAGACAAAGTAGAAGAGGAAAAAAAACCCCAAAACACAACAAGAGGTTGCATCTGAGACTTTGTGAAAAGAAAGGTTCAGTGGCTATAATTCAGTTTGCTCTGGGATTTATTTTTCCCTGTAAGACACTGAGCAAGGCATTTGACTTGACTCAGAAGACCTCAGCCCAAAAAATGACATTAAGACTGGTCTTTGGCCCATAATTTCAAATTTTCTATCTTGAAAAGTACTGCTCTGTCTCAGGCTACATTCCAGCACATTTTGTATTTTACGCATAAGTTTTCCATTTGTTCACTTACTTCTGAAAACAATGATCAGCCCAGCACCTGACTCATGCCCAAGCCTATGCAATTTCCAAAGGAGGGTTTCTACTGCCTGAATTGCCCAAAGAACCCCACGTCCCAACTATTGTAAGCCCATATAAAAATGTGCTTATCCATTCCCTAGTGCCCCAGAAAATGTAGTAGTGGCTCCTTTTCCAGGGCAAACTCACTGGCATGATGGGGATGCTTTCATGCAGCAGATTAACAGCCAAGAGAACTTTAGAAGATCTGTGTTCAGTTCTCTCCTCTGCTTAACAGGACTTAACTCCCTGCTTCTTGTGTTTTTGGCAGGTTGCTTAGCCAACAGATTCAAGGCTGCTTGGTGGGAAGGCAGGATGCATTAGCAGTGCCAGATGAAAAGCCTTGCAGTGTGCAGAGAAAGAATTCAGGATTTACTGGGCTGGAAAGAGAACATGAAAACAAGGGCAACTCTAGCAGAAAGGCTGGAGATGTCCTTTGGGAGGACAGGGAGGCTTCAGCTCCACTTCCAGGGGTTGTTTATGTGTTTTTCCCAGTTGTGATTTCATGTAAAATGCATAATGTCCTAGCAGCAGGGATTGGGACCTAGTCCGTTTCTGCCCACAGTCACCAATGAGTGCTATAAGCACTTCACTGCTCTAGGAAGTGGGAATTAAAATGACCCTCAGAGCAGCTGGGGCAATCCTCCCTATCAAAATTTGTATTAGGCCCACTAATGTCTTCAGGTGTTGAAATAAAGACCATCAGCACAAGTTATCTCCTCTACAGTTGTTCTTCCCCGCAACACACACTCCCTTTAACCAAGTGTTGGCAACAATATTATCCATATCTATCATCTCCAGACTTTCTTTTTCCAAGTCATTCTAGCAGAATCTACAGAAGGTTCACAGAGAAGACACAGCTGGTATCTCAGCTGCCTGATTCCTAAATGGACCGAGCCAAAGACAGAGCAGCCTGCCAGCTCTCTGGAGCCAGAACTGCCTTCCTGTTCACAATCAGATTTATGCAAATATCCTGGCACTGGTCTAAAAATACCTGGATTTAGTCAGGAGAGGCAGAGAGGCGTAGAGGGCTCATACCCTGCTCTCTCTCCCATCTCATTATAGTCCCCTGTATCTTGTGTCGTAGCTGGAGCCACACAGTTAAACCAGGGCTATGTTATTCCCTGGGCACAGGTTTATTTTCTGACTAAAAAATCCCAACCAAACAACCCAACAAAAACACAGGTGCTCTGTCAGAGAGGAAGAATTTTGCTATTTGCTTATTGCTTACAAGCATACTCTGAGCTTGTGACCGCAGTCAGCAGAGAGGGATCAATGAACTGATACAGGGTAGGAAACATACTGTGCTTGTGCTTCCTGAGAGATAATCAATAGTGCCAGATAGAAATACTGAGACATGTACAGAAACTGAGCTGCATCTCCTAGGAGATGAATGGCTCCCTATATTTCTGGTCAGTCATAAATAATTTTAATAAATAGACTGATAATTAGATTTAAATTATTAATTTTTGAGGGACATAAGGCATCAGACTGAAATATTCCTGTCTGTATTTGGTATTTTTTTGTTAACTTTCTGGGGAAAAACATGAGCACTGTTCCATAGGATGATACAAGGGGCTTATTGTTGACTTTTATATAAGCTGTAGGTTACCTGCTGACTTGGACTATGTGCTTTGCATGTTGTAATTAATCTGCAAGTTTTTGGTCTTTTGCTTAATTTACAGGAAGGAAATTCTAAGGCTTGTTTCAAATAATAAAGTTTTTAATATTAAATCAAATTATAATTATTATTTTTTTTTGCCAAAGAAGTGAACCTATGCTTAGCTTGCTTTATCTCTGTAAGTTAGTAAACAGGCTGTAGACCTGGATATTAGGAGAAAACAAGATTACGTCCCACTCACCAGCCTCTAGAAGAGATGATGAAGAATGAGGAACAACATCTGTGTCTCTCCCTTGCTGACAGGCTTGTAAGCAGAGAGGGTAATGGGCAACACTACATGCAACTCCCCCAAAATACTTATGCACTGACAATATAACTTAGGAACATATTTCCAAGCTACAGGTCAAGGAAAAACCTCTGACCAAATGTTACAAGCTGCAGACATCTACAATTCCATGGGTGAAATTATTTAGTTCTACGAAGGTACATTTGAAGTTCACTACTGTGGTTCCCTGTATCAACATTCACTAAAGGAGCCAATCTCTTAAGTCATTCAAAACACGTAAAAATCAATGAATTCTTCATAAAGCACTATGACCACACTAATTTTAGGAGGTTGGGGGGGGCATTCATCTTACAGAGCAAATAACTGGTCTTTAAATCTGAAAGCTATACTGAAGACTCCTTCATCCAAGCAGAATACCCTTATTGCTTGGATAGAAATACACAATTCTGTGATCAACCTGGACATTAATCACTACCCCACAGCAGGTAGGGGAGGAGCTGTGACCAGAAGAGTGTTTCTAAACTTTAGCATCTCCCAAAGCAACTCCTCAGCCAGAGAAATTTAGGGTTTGCCACAGATCTCCCTTCGCACTGACACTGAAAGCCAGCTCTATGTCACACATTTTTCAGCAGGTGTTATTTGGCTGCCTAGCAAGAGTAAGGAAACTCCCCTACTTCCCATGGATTGCATCTCTCTCTAATTTTTACTGCTATCATGACAGTGTGGTGAGGGAGTCTGCAAACTCCTATTTACATGGCAAATGACAGCTTTGCCTTTTCTGAACCTAACAACTCTCTACGGCGCAACTTTAAATAAACAAAAAGTTAAGTGGGCGCCTCTTCCATCTGGGTTCACCCAAAAACATTGGCTCTTGCACCAAACGCAGTTTTCTGTACTGTCACAAAAGTAATATCATTTTTGCACCACAGGTTTTGGTCATTCCCCCGGAGAGGATCTGTTGAGGCAGTTTGCATAATCATCTGGCTTTCTTTTGCTAGATACAACACAGAAACCAGCATGCATTTCTGTAAGATATATTGAAGAGTTTCCTGCTGTTCTACGAAGTAGTTCTATAAAAGCTTATTATTGCCAGAGCACCATAAGTGAATAGAAAGCCTTGCAAACACATACAGAGACATAGTGCCTGCTGAGAGAAATTTACAGTGTAGCTCAGCCAAGTGATAAGAAATCAGGTATAAGAACTCACGTTCTATATACCAGGCAAAACTCAACACTTTCTTTCTTTGTCTTTTCTTTTTTTTTAATGGCACATTACAGTTCTGCCCATCTTTTTTGTTTGCCTCCTACTATTTTTCTTTCCTTTAAGAAGATGATGAAATCTGATGAGGAAGAGACACCCATATATTTGCATCATGAAATATAATCAACCTCCCCTTTCCTCCCATATTGTAGATTTCCTGACCTCTCTAGAGAAAAGAACTGTGAAAAGATACTTGGAAATGCTTTTACCTGATTTCCATGCAGCAGAATTTCTGAACCTTTCATTTTGAAAGCTCTACAGCATCATGCACATCCCACATCATCTGTTCCCTTCTTGTTGCATACATAAACTCCTCAGATCCGTGAGGAGATGAATACAATTTCAGAGAAAGAGAGAGTTGCAGAGCAATCTCCTAAATGCTGAGAGAGGAATGCAAGGCTTCAGTTCTGATTAGGAAGGTTTGCTGGTTAATACCTGTGACTGATTGGCTCTGCTCTCAATGTATGTTTTAGTTTTGAGGAGAATCAAGTGATCCAGCTAAGCAATACAACTGGGGACACTAACTTAACACAAAAATGCAGCCTGCCTTTCTCAGTCTTTCAGCTATCAAATTGTCTTACAGTGAAGTAAGTAGTTTGCTTACAGTGAAGTCAAGTAAACTGTATAGGGCATAAATTATGGAGCTATTCAGCTTATAGGGTAGAATGAATCTGTTTTTTTTCCAGGAACAGACCCTAATCTATACTTACTAGCTCGAACTTCCTATAGACATTTATACTTAAATATCTGAAAAATGAGGCCTCAGTGAGTAAGTGTGGGAGTTCAGGCTTGGCAGGTGTCATGGTTTAAGCTCAGCCAGCAGCTAAGCACCACGAAGCAGCTCTCTGCCTCCCTCCCCTCCCAGTGGGATGGGGAGGAGAATCAGAAAAAAAGTGAAACTCGTGGGTTGAGATAAGAACAATTTAATAGCTAAAGTAAAATAAAAAGTAATACTAACAATAATAATAAAAAGTATAATAATAATAGTAATTGTAATGAAAACGAATTAATATAATTTAAAAAAAAAAAAGAAAAAAACAAGTGACGCACAGTGCAATTGCTCACCACTCACTCACTGATGCCCAAGCAGCGATCCGCCCCTTCCAGCCAACTCTCCCCGGTTTACACACTGAGGATGACATTCTATGGTAGGGACTATCCCTTTGGCTAGTTCGGGTCAGCTGTCCTGGCCATGCTCCCTCCCAGCTTCTTGTGCACCTGCGTGCTGACAGACCCTGAAAAATCCTTAATTTAGGATAAGCACTGCTTAGCAACAAGTAAAACATCAGTGTTATCAGCATTATTCTTACACTAAATCCAAAACACACTATACCAGCTAAATTAACTCTATCCCAGCCAAGACCAAGACAACAGGTGAAGCCCCCAATGCATACGCCAAATTCACATCTTTATGAGCCTATAACTTCAATTAATTCATTGAGCTCTGAGAAAAATCTTGCCGCATCACCCTACAAATATTCACATGAGACTGAGCAAGGTCTGACGATAGGGACTACAATGTTTGCTGTACATCCTCTGTAGTAACCCTGAAGCATGTAAGCCCAGGCATTTCATCTATAATTCAGGTTCGGTGTTTATACCGACTGGAGGAGTACATTACGAAGCTGCCTCAGATAACACAGGGTGAACTCTCTCTAAAAGTGGAAGCTCTAAAAGTGGAAGTGGAAAGGCAAAACTAATGAGCTGAGCCCCAGTGAGGCACTATACTACTTTTCAGACCCAATCTATTATGTCCCCAGACTGTGCACTCTCCCTATAGACCCATCGACTCTCTTGGAGTCATTTTGGGCACCTCTAGTAGGGAAGTGACTGTACGGTGTCCATGTGCCCCGTTGGCAGGCAGGAATCCTCACACTATTTCCAGCTGAGTCAGCACCAGCTGACAAAGAAATTGGGAACTTGGGGCAAGCACAAGAGATGTCAGTGGGATCGTGACAGCATAATCTGCTCCACTGGGAAACTCTTTAAAAAGTCCCTTTGGCTATCTGTACGAACCTTTATTAATGGGAAACTCTAGGAAGAGTTGTGAGGGCACCCACAGTCCCCCTTTGCTCTTTGAGCCATCTTGGTGTGCATAGCAGAAGGCTTATGCTTTTAAGGATAGAAGACCACATTTTCTTCTCATGCTGTTTTCAGATGTGTAATTATAGTTATTTCAATGAAGTAGTTCCTGGCTGATTTCTGAGTAGGTAAAAGAGAGAAGCAGCCTTGCCAAACGGCAAGAACACTGAAAATTTTCAAGAACTGGATTGTATTATTGCCTGATCTAAGAGACTGCTGAGTACCCTTGTACAAGTCTTATCTTATTTCAATTTTTCAGAAAGGGATATCACACCTTTTTATAATATGCTTTGAGACTTTCTGATGAAAACAGCCTTTAAGAGCTAAGTGGCATTGCTATGATTTTACAAGTGGACCCCATGCAGAAACAAATCCTAATCTCTTGAATCTAAAAGATTGTATTCAATCACTGTTTTTCTGCCTCGTTGTACTATGTATATTGTATGGTTTGCAACAGTAGAGCCATGTTGAAATTGTTTCCTGCAGAAATACTTCCCTGTTCAGAATACATCTGAGAGATTTAAAGATAGTCAGGTAACTATCTACCTGTCCGCTTTCTCTATAGGAACAGCTTATCACTGTGGCACCTGAAATCTGGTCTTTCTTGCTGTATATTGCTGCTTATATCTGACTTCCTCCTTTCAATGCAGAGCTGAAGCCCCAAAATACCTGAAATAGGCTGTTCTCATAGTTGTCATAGACAAAACAGAAAATGAACTTAAATCGGAAACCAGCTATTTGGAGAATAACAGATGAACTTCGCCCTCAAAGAAATTCAGAAAAATGAAATCATTTTATTTGGGGCTAATCTGGCTAAGCCAGAACTTCTTACTGGAGTAGTTAGGGGCACTCACTGAATGCAAAAAGTATACAATAGCTGTTTTAACAGGTGACTGCACAGTGACAAATGTACACTCACAACATCAGTGGCCTCAGCCTTTATCTTTATTTTGATAAGACAACTGCAGCTGTAATATCCTTCAATACTTCCACTTAACTGACCTAAATGGTACAGCATGCTCTACACAGCGGAGGTAGCATAATGGAACATTTTGCTCTAGAACCAAAACCTACAAAGCCTGGATCTCTCTTCTCCATTATTAGACGTGTCATTCAAAGCATTTCCTAAGTTCCAACTTTGCTCCCATTAAAACTTCAGTAGTTCTGTTATTCCTGCCAAAAGACTGTAATCTTTCTATTTCCCCCCCTTGCTTTTCTCTCTCTTTCTCAGCTGCTGTGTCATAACATTGGAAATGGAATGATTTTTTTCAGGGGCTGGATTAACAGCCACGTGTACAAAGAGGAGAAACAAAGCCTCCTCCCTAAGTAAACAGGAAGATCTGAAACCATCTGCACATTCAAGTCCCAGGGAAGCACAACAGTAGCAAATGAAGGCAGGTCTAATAAGAACAATATTGATTCTTGGATATTATTTCTATTATTATTAGATTAAAATTTGGGAGGAACTCCTCTCTTAACATTTCCCTGAAGTACTAAAAACAATGATCACATTACACTGGAACTCAAGCTTTAAAGAATTTGAAATCCAGCTAGAGCTGTTCCAGTGAGAGTATAAAAATCCATTCACTTCACATCCTCTTAAATCCTCTTAGTGCCTTAAAAGATTAGTCTGTAAGGGGGAAGCAACAGTTTTTATTTTAATTGAACTGGATGTTAGTTTTCTCAGCTCGGTTTGATGAAGAGGTGAGTTCTCAGGATGTAGTGGTGAGAGGATTCATTCAATTGGAGCCACTCCTCTTAATGGTTTGACAAGTGCAGGGAAGGACACTTTAGTTTTATGAATGCTACATTTTGCCACTCTCCGAAATGAAGCTTAGGGAACTATATTAGCATTGACTTTGTCGTAGTGATTATTTTGGCTGGGGAGAATTTGTGTGTGGATTAACAGAGTGGTTCAGTTTGGAGAATGCTTGGTTTACAGGCACCGTTGTCCGACTAGCATGGGGAAAACAGAAGCATTGGAAAAACGTAGGTGGCATCCCTGGAAATGCTTATAAAACAAACTGTGCCTATCTGTCTTGTGTCTCCCTTAGTGGGTCAAACATAAAACTCTGTGAGTCTGAGGTTAGAGTTAACTGATGGATGTGGTCAATCGCTAGGGTTTCACACTTCATCATGAAATGTTCACAGAACACAAGATCCAGTGCTCAGCTTTTGGTAATAATAAAATACATTTCATTCACATTGTTCATCTCTAGCTGTGCAGAGTCCGAGAAACTTTATTCTATGTAATGATCAGACTGCTTCTATCTTTTACAGCTGTTCATTAAAAGAGGCATATTTGACTCATTAGAATATAAGTATATACATCAAAGGGATTCAATAGAATTAAAGAAGTACATTTCTCTTTTTTTTTTTCCTTCTTTTTAAAAAAATAATTAGAAATTGACTCATATCAAAAGAAACAAAATAAAGATGACCAATATTTAGGAAAGTTTTTCGACAGAAATTCAGTTCCCTCCCTATTTCAGCTGTAGTAGCTAGTAGTCTTTATCTGATTACAGTGCTCAACAATGTTTCTCATTGTATGATTATAGTTTCTCAACAATGTTTTCTATTGCTTCTTTGGGATGTATGAAGCCAGAGTTCAAATACACTTGCGTACTTGGCTTGCTGTTCATGGCTCTCGTCTACCTTCAGTAATGCAAAAGGTAAGTAACTGTTTAAAAACAATTTATCATAACTTATTCTATACGTTGTGGACAGAGATAGATCTCATACCATCTAGCATGATTTAGACAGAAAACATGACTTTTAAATGGGTCAAGCTGCACGGGAAATTACCCCTTTCTCCACCCCTTAGTAAAGTAATTTTATTTCTTCAGAATCCCATCTGGAAGAAATGCAAAATACTGATTAGTCTGCTTTTCTGAATAAACTGAAATCCATGAAAAACAGAAGAGTGATGTCCCCCATTGTAGCATTTAGACTCAGTGTCTGTTTCTGGCATCACCTTGTCAAGAAATATGCAAGTACCTCATTTTATCAAGATGTAGCAGAAAGAGACATTTCAATCGATATTGCTATTTAGGACTTTTGAGAATTAAAGTACATGTGTATAGAGATAAGGACACTCAAATGTAGCCTTTTTGCTCCTATTGAAAGGGAAAACCAGGTACAATATAAAGGAAGGGTGTATCTTGAACTGAAAAAAACCCAAACCAAAACAAACCACGATAAAGAAGAAAGATAACAAAAGCAGGAAAGTAAGCCCTCCTAACAGTTCAAGGAAGCCACAAAAATAGTGTCAGCCCCCAGAAACCAATTAATTGAAAACTGGGTGACCTTTAGATTCCCTGCAGAGTGTTAAGAGGGTCTGGCTTACTGCCATGATTATGACTCACTCCAGTCCTATCGGCATAATTACTGCTACCACCAGGCAAATCATCTCAAACCTTTTAGTGATCTCTTGCCTGAAACAATAATCCTCCAGCCGCCCACCAGCAGCAGATTTTGAGATGTGTATCACCAGCCTCCAGCTTTCGTCTAAATTGGCTCTGTAGTTTGACATCTGACTGCAGCCTTCTCACCATCCCCTAGTGAACCGGTAATGACAAGCAATTTAAACCCCAGCAAATAAATTACTTTTAACCAAATGAAAATTCAGCATTGTTGCAATTCAGAGAAATGAAGACTCAGCAATTCTGTAGGGAGATGTTGGCTATGATGCCTTTTGCTCTAGGACATTTGCTATCCCAGTTGGGTTCCCATTTGGCAAGACTGAAGGACTAGCAAATTCATCCTCATAGGACCACTGCGCATGTCCACCATTTGCCAACCATCCCTGCTTACCGGCAGAAATACATGTTCTCTCTGGGCCCACTGCTGAACAAGATGTATTGGTTCTGGGAACAGTTGCTATTTCCAGAAATGGAAAGTAATCTGTCTATACTAGTAGATTTGGAAAAAAAGTGTTCAGTAGTTGACTGGACTCTCCAATGATTATTCAGTGGCCTAAACTGCTCTTGTACATTCACCTAAATCGTAAGCTCACTTGGCTGTATCTTTGGGATACAATTAATGAGGGATAATTGAACACCAGTATTTAAATCTAATAGTTAAGCTCTAATGCTCAAGTATTTGTGGTAGGCATTAAAGTTGTCCATTGCCTCTCAGATGCATCTTGCATGAACAAGAAAAGCAGGGGGCATGTGAGGTGTCTCATCCTTCCTCCTTACCTCTCCCAGGAAAAATCAGTCCAAGACTGAGGATCTCCAAGGTGCCAGACTGCCTTACTTAATGGCTGTTATTAACTAGGCAGTTGTTTTAGGAGGAATGAGCGGTTACTTGAATATAACAGAATTAATACAGTCAATTTGCATACTAGTTCCAAATTTGACATTATACCTGCTTTAGGTCTGAATTATTGCCAGTCATATCCACTGGTGAAAGGGGAGCATAGTGGTCAGAAATACTCTGCGCCACAAGATGTAAACCCATCTGTATCTCGTGCAGAGCAAAGGGACTGAGTTTCTATCCCATAGCATCAATGAAGATTCAATGATCTCAATTTCAGCATGCTTCTGGCCTTTGCAGACTAAGGACTTAGATGGTTTCTACTTTGGAGCATGCAAAATAATAATAACAAAAAAAATTCCCTCCCTTGAGGGTTTTGCATATAAGAGGTAGAAAGATCTTATTTATTAGAGACTTGGAGATGAATCTTAGTCCCAAACAGTGAATCATTACCCCAGGTTCTGGTAAACAAATGACAAAGCCAGCAAGACCTGACCATTTAGATTAATGAAAATGGTTTCATTTTTATTTTTAAACAGCAACAAACAAAATCAGAACAAACAAAGCTTGGGGTTTTTTTGGTGTGTTTAGAGCCTCTTGAATTCAGAAACAAACAAACCGAAAGCTCTCAAGGCTGAGGCATGTGCAATTTATTCTGCTTCTTCAAGCACAAAGGGATCCTTTTCTGCCTTCCAGCTTGAAAACCTTCTGGTCTTGAGTCTCAGCACATCTTCTTCTTCAGTCTTGACATCTTCTGTTTTCGCCTGAGGAACTAAAGTAGGGTGAAGTCATTTAGGGTCTGCACTAGAGAACCAGGTAAATGGGTAGTTTCATTTGTTTTCTTCTAAATTGATGGGGACTTCAGGCACTTTAAAGCAGACAACACTGTTGCCTGACAGTCACTTCTGATATTCTGGTTGTACCTGCTTATTATTTATTTCTTGTCCTCCAGCGATGTCATCTATTTTATGTTGTACCTCAAATTCACACTCATTCACATCTTCGAAGAAAGACTCAGTAGTTGGTTTGGAGTTGGGTTTTTGTTTGGGGTTTTTTTTTGGGGGGGGGAGGATCACATCCTCTGAGTGTGATTCTCTTGTTTATATATGCATACACACATTCATGTACAACCACATGCATGTATGCCCACATTTAATTAAAAATAAGAACTGGAAGTATAAATTGCTTGTCTTAACATAATTTAAGAATAGACCACCTAATTATCCATGGCAAACATTGTCTGGAAATTACACAAACAATAAAGCATGTATCTAAAATGAAATCTCTTTATATAGTAATTTTTACATTTTACTCAGAAGAAACTAAAGTGATCCATTTTGATATAGTGAAAAATATATGCAACATCAATAGAATTATCAAAGACCTTGACTCTCTTTATTCAATTATTTCACTGAAAATAGTAAGGACTAATTTCTTCTCTTTCTGTCATGGCCCAAGTGTGTAACCAATATATGACCAAGATCCAAAATGAGCATCTTGTACATACAGCATCTATTTTGCTGTTGAATTTCTTCTGGTAATGTGAACAATGCCATTTGCAAACACTGCTGCCTGGGACATGTTTTTCTGACGCATGAACTAAATGAGCCTCATCAGCAAATGGGTTACGTGAGGGTGGTGGGGGAATTCACCTGATTCTCTACCTGGTGATGTGGCCTAGAAAGCAAAAGCTGGTGAGGCAGGAATATGTGTATGAATGGAAAACACAAAATTGTCTAAGGATTTTGCCCCCAGATGGCTAACCCTAAAAGGGAAGACAACCATCAACCAGATTAAACAGAAATTAAATCCGGGAATTATGAAGACACTTTTGAAAAAAGGAGTCAGCTGGGAAAGAGGAATTAAAGATGGAACAGCCCTGGCTTGCGGGGTGCAGCACATAGGGACCCCTCTTCAACATGCAGATGTGACCCCAAGGGGGCTTTCTCACTGTTTAGAAATTTATAGATATTCGTTAACATTCTGCAAGTGATTAGGATTGTGGTTTATCTGTTGTATTGCCAATATTGATGCCAGATGCATAATGGCTGGCATTTTTCTGGGCTGAATTACCCTCTAATTGTCATCCACTACACTTAATTTAGAAAGGACATCTATCTGAAGACAACCACAGTCTTCATTTGTTGAATAGCACAGTAGACAGAAGCTTTGATCAGAAGTTGAGAAAACTTGGATTCCAAATCTACTTAAGAGTATTTGGATATATTATTTTATGCAAATTACTTGATTACCAAAACTCTGGAGTCCCCTATGGCTGGCAGACACTTTATTAATACCTATACAAATGAATTAAACAATGCCTGGGAATATTCCTGACATTGAATCCTGACTGTACCTATGTTTAAATTGTTCATCTCAGGCTCTGTTTTGGCCCACAGGTAGTCTGCGTGGAGACATGCAGTTTGGGAGGAGTAAGAGGATTTATTAAAATGCCTTATTGCGAGACAGTAATGCCAGGTACATTTAATATCACAGCATGCCCATAACCTGTCTGACCAGTCTGAGCTATCCTCGCATTTGCAAGGAATGATCAATTGTTTGTTGGAGTATGCTAGAGGAAAGGTGGGCATTATTTTGCATCATGGAATACTACCAACCTGCGAAAGTTATGGCTCTGCTGAATAGATTGGTATTATATAGCAAATACTCAGCGTCCCAGGCTCTGCAGGTGTATATTCCGTTATACCAGATTACCTTCATGAGCAAGCTAATGCTTACAAAGAAAATAACGAGACTCAGAAAATTATGTCTGTACAGAGGTAAAGTGAATCAGATGTGACCACTACTGTCAAAGCCACCTGACAGACACATCTTCTTTTGAGACTGTGAACAACCAATACCTGCTAGACACATCTGCTGAGACTGAGAACAGCACAAATACAGCTTTGTGACAGTACAAAGTAGTTAAGCAGGGGCTAACTCTTACTGGTAAAGGTAATTTGTAACTATGAGTGATGAAGATTTGGGGGTTTTTTTGCTTAAGCTTGGCACTTTGCAGACATATAGGTAGAGTCATCCCTGCCTTGGCGGTTTCCCAAGAGACAGAAATATTAAGGGACCAGGAGAAGATAGCAAGTCAACCGATACAAATCAGTGAGATAGCCTGCAAACAGCATGGCAGCAGTTGGGCTTTTGAATTGAGAATTAAACCCGAAGATCCACAGCCCCCCCCCAAAAAAGTCAGCAGCATGTTTAGCACTAACTCGCAATCCTGCTGACATTTTACTGACCCCCCCATTGGGACCACAGATGATGAGAACTGAATGTGCACGGTGACTAAATGATCTTTTTTCTTCTGGCAAATCAGCAGGGGACCGAAAAGGAAATTTGCCGACTGCTTGCTATTCTCTGTGGCTAAATCCAGGGCTTCTCATGCTGCCTCCCACCGTGAACATAAATTCACTTGAAAAACAAACAAAATAGAAGTAGGAAAAATAGGCTCTTAATGCCAATTGCCTAGTACTAAGCAAATAAAGAGGCTAATAATAAGTGATAGCAATACAAACTCATGCCTTTGTCAAGAGAAATGAGATTCTTATTTGGTATCATTCACAGTTACAAATTAAGACATCACAGGCATTTCTTTCTCTTTTGTGTGACTGTGGATTATTAATCTTCACTCTTTTATGTTCATTTTCAGGTCAGCAAATTCTTTAATCTTCTTTGGATATCATATAATAAGGTCATCTACTGATGGAGCTTTTTGAAGTGTCTTATCTTCATCTCTCTTTCTTCCCTTCACCTAAGTTCCTTCTCACAGTTCCCACATCTTAGGTCAAGAGTTAATGATTTATGGTAAAATTGCTTTTAGTTTTAGGAAGTCAAAATGCCATTGAGATTTCTGGGAGGTTCATCCTTGTAACACAAACCCTGTAACATGGATCCTATTGTGTATCTGAGGGGTCGTGTGTTGGTGAACCATCACCGTATTAATTACAAGACACAAAATCTTCCTGTCTCACAAACATAAAAATGAGATAGAAAGTAGGCTTAGAGTGATCACCAAATTACTGCTATTTAACGAGTTACCATTCATCAGCAGAGCTGTGGTAAATGATTGTGTGTACATGTATTCTTAGGCCATGACATATGTGAGATAATATATATTCTTTCTTGTTTTAGGACACGAAAGCACCTTCAGAGCAGTTTACCATAGCTCAGCTGAGGCATGATAACTTACTGAATAGCAGTAACTAATGGTTACTATTAGTCTGGTCTAGACAGCTAAGGTGCTAACTACAAAGACATACTTTGAAGAACATAGGAATTCACGAAGGAGTAGTAGGCAGCCACACATGGGAATTTGTAGAAGAGGTTCTGTGTTAGACACTGGGACAAGCAGTATGTTAACATATTGAATCAATTTATTTCCTATGTTAGGTACAGTGTATCTGTATATTAATTGGATGATTTTCTATTGCTATGAATAACAAGTAATGCTGAAAAGTACAGGTTGAAAAACAATAAATCATTCCATACTTTCCTGTGCAATGCCATATAAGTTAATGGATGGGACTTCATTTTTCTTGGGTTAGATACATTGCTGAGAGGTAGAGTCAAATTTACATTCTAAATCTCTGTTTTGCAACAACAGCAATTTCTATAGAGAGGCTTAACTGTTTTCACTTGTTTGTCTATGAATAGGTACATTAGAGTCTAAGTGCCCAGATAATCTGTTGGTCACACTCCACATGCATGACAGAAAATATTTCTGGCTGATAAAGTAATCCTAGCTGTGATTTTTCTATAGTAGTGTTTTACTCAAAAAGCCAAAGGGCTAATTCAGAGAACAGCATTTTCTCTTTCAAAGATACCTCAATTCAAATACTTTATCTGAGTGTAAACAAGTCAGAAATGCATAAGAGTGATCACTTTCTGCCCCAAATCTGTTAAAAATTAAAAGCACAGAAGAAAATAGATGAATCCCATCAGTAAGGTCAGTGGCAGCAGGCATGGCTTGTAAAGTGTTGAGGTTCTGTGGTCAGACAAGTTCCTTTTGAAATGCATGGTGGTTTATGTATTTTATTCAGGTCTTGGACAGTCAGACATTTTGTAGAAATCTAATATGCAAATGGACATCACATTAAGAAGTACAAGTAGGAACACAAAGGAAATATAAAATTATATTTGCCATACTAGCCCAGAGGATGAAGTATATTTTTCAGCATGGTTATTTGGGGATACTAAATGAGTAACCAGTTTTTAATGAGTCCTAAGATGTTTTCTTGATGACCAGTAGAGGCATCCCCATGACTATTCACAACTTCAGTTCCATTCACTGAGTTTCACTGCAGCCTTCCATATTACCAAAGCTTTACCCTAATTGTCTCAAGCAGTTATTCTTTATGTAAATCTTAGCTTCTAACAGATGTCAGGTCATTTGATCTGCAGCACTGACAAAGCTGGACATTACAGAGATATCTGAATGAATATAATTTGCCAGTTATGGGCAGTGTAACTCATTATATTCCAAATTATTATTTACTATGCCAGGGTGTAAAGGAACCACAAATCACAAATCACAAATACAGAGTGCTGCCACAAGTGCTCATCATCTAGACAATCAAAGCAGGTTTCAAGAAAGGCATAATACAGACAAGTGGAGGACAGAAAGTCTCAGTTATGCCAGTAAATTATATGGGGCCTGGGTACGGGTTTGTGCACTCTCAGACAATTATTCAGTCCATTTATTGGCACACTCACAGGCAAGGTTTGGCCCATGACAACAAATACATTTTGGGGAATGCTTGGGATAGAAGGCAATTCCTGTGTGCAGTATGGACATGCCACCCTGGAGGGATTTGCGTTGGTTTTGGAGAGGGAAAGAGGGTTTAGCCAAATGGGCATCAGCTCAGCCATGCTTCCTGGCTCAGAACCAGGCAACATGTCTAAAATTCCTTGCCAAACAGTGAAGATGCAGCTTCAAACTCTAGCCAAAACTGCGGAAAATTCTGAGACTGCTAAAAAGTCTTAGCTTTAGTTGTGCTTTGGCTTTTTTCACTCTTCTGGAATCTGTAATATGATTTTTCTCTGCAAGTTTTCCCTCAAGGCTGCATGGTCTGAAAGAATAGGCACCACGAGGCCCTTTCTGTCCCCATGTTGGAGAGGAAGACAGGGAAACAAGAAGTGTTCTGGGTCTTCAGCTAGGTCTTAGATACCCTGATTATTGCAACGAATATGCAGTCTGAAGTCAGATCAAATGGAATTAAAGAAATAAAGAAACTGAAAAATGTCCTAATACAACTGCTGGGTAACAGAACTTTTGAATTGAAGATCTGCCCCTGAGGTGCGGCTGCTAATATCTGTCATACCTAAGGCAACGGGAAATGATGGATCCCTCCAGAAGGGAATGCCTCCTTGAATGCAACTAGCACGTCACCCTCAGCCCAGGGAGCACTCACTGTCTCCACTGAGGGTGGCTGACTACACAAAAATAAACACTTCTCAGTGTTAAAATAGAGAAAATAAGGCAGAGGTAGCCTGAGTGGAGAGCTGCCTTGCAGTGAAGAGGAGCTATTTCTGAAAGATTATTCTGTCAGTACTTTCTCAAGGTCCTGTTGACTTTGCATTTCTTTTCATAGATATTCTTATTCCTACATGTACAAATAGGATATGGCTAAGTCCTTACGCCTTCCATAAACAGGTTTAAAAGTATGTTAGTAATTCACTTTATCAAAATTTGTTTTTCTATTATGCAGTCCATGCTTTATGATTAAAATCCATGTGTCATGTAGACTAATCTCTCAAAGGAAATAAAAAGTGCCTTGACCATAATGACCTACTGTTTGCAACATTCACCTTTGAAATTCAAAGCTTGCTTTCTTTCTTTTAATGAAAACACTGATGGTGTATTTGAAGATACCTCCAGATTAAATTTAAATAGAGAAGAAATTATTAACAGTCCAATTCTCTTAATAACAAGGGGAAGAAAGTAGTGCTATCTGACATTAATTTCCAACTTAACTGATTAAAAGAAATCTTGCAAATTTTATGAGTTTTACTCTAAAACAAAGCAGGCAGATTTTAATGAAGCATCTCCTTCAGTAATAGCTATGCATTCAAAATATGGTAAAGAAGGAAGTAGTTCTTTAACAAAATTAAATTAATTTCCATTTAAAAATTAAATTGAAATGAAATAAAGTGAAGGATAACTTTCTCCTATAGTCTACTGAAACTTCAGTAGACTGCTGTTTCCTGACTAATTGCAAACATCCTCTTGGCATGCAACACTGGGATCATGAATGGTTGAATCATCACTGCAACGTTATTTTCTAATATATAAATATTTAACTTTGGTCACACAGATGTCAGTGGCAGCTCCCATATTGTGTAATTCCTGTCCAGTATCTGTCAAACTGTTAGGTAAGGTTCTCCTATAATGCAGATTTTGCAGCATTCTCATACAACCTCTTCTTATGCTTCAGTAACCATATCAGTAGAAATTTTATCTTAATTTCCAGATCTCCTTCTTTTCATATTATACCATTATTGCTTACACTATCCACTACAGGATGGAGAACACATTATTTCTTTTTTTTTTTCTTTTTTTTTCCAGATGTCTTTATACATTTGTACAGTCATCTTGTTTCTCCTGAGTTTTGTATTCCATCTTTTCTCAAGATTCAAAAATTACATTCTTTTCAGGCTTTCTTGTGGGTGATATTTCCTAGATTTCTAGAATCATTTTTGCTTCTCTTCTCTGGCCTCCTTCCAGCTGTTCACAACTATTTTAAAGTATGTTGTGCAACACTGAGGACAGCATTTAGGCTAAAGCCACTGAGTAGATTAGAAGGATTACTAAGATTACTACATATGTCTTGCAAGATACAATTTTTCCTCTCATCTGACCTAAATTTCTTTGGCTCTCATCCCTTCTTTTTCATTTTACAGATGGAAAATTCAGATATGGATAGATTATGTGAATCACCCCATTTCACATAGGAAATTCTGAAATCTGGGTACTGAGTACACATCTGCCAGGTCTGGAATTCAGCTCACAGAGAAAATTTATATTCCATAAGCTATTTTCAGGGTTTCACACAGTATTGTTTTTCCCTAGTTCTCTTTGTCTTTTAATAGTTTCACTGCTCTTTCTAGCCTTTTCACCACTGCTAAACACTTTCTCCATGCCTTGGCTTCAGCTCCAAAATCTCCCTTTTATCTGTATGCACATTCTCAGAAGGATCCATTTCTCTCACTGGTTACAAGAACCTCACACAAAATGGCCTCACACATTGCTTGATCTCCTTCTTTAGCTTTTGCCTGTCTTAGGTGTTATTCTAAACAGAGATTATCCTTTTAGGATATTTGGGAAGTACCTGCCGCATATTGAATGTTACTGCAAAGAGCAGAAGACTTTTTTCCATTTCACTGCCACCATCTCCCATCGTACAGGCATCAGCTCTAGTGGAGTTTTTTTTGCTTGACATCAATGCAAAAAATTTTTGGAAAGTTTATTGGTTGATATCAACAAAAGGGAGCATCTGATAAACAATTTGCAATACAAGGTCGGCATGAAAGACAGAATTAGAGAGTGTTTTTAATCTAGTTATTGCCCTGCAAAAGCAAACAAAAAAACTGGACTAAATTTGGGGTATTTTTTCAGCTTCAGAAATGCTTTCAGAATAATAACCAGTGAAGTGTGATTTTTCCAACATGCAGACAACTCTGCTCCTAATTCAATGTTTTTTTAAATTGCGGAGTAGCTTTGAACCTATACATTTTATTTGACTTCCTCCAGATCTTTCTTATTCTAAACATGTAGCGTTGTCATTTCCAGGGTGTTCAGTTCCTTGAAAGACAGTGGTTTAACTGACCAGGTGGTTCTGACCTAAATGGGATTTTAGGAGAAGATACTGGAGAGACAACGATATGAAATATCTCAAGTATTTATGGTTGGGTTTTGGGGGGTAAATATTCACAAAACCAAATGAAGTGGTAGTGCTTTTAAAAAAATTAAATCTATTTTTCATTTTCAGTCTAATCATGATAATTGGAGGTTGGCCTTCTTTCCCATTATATTTTCCTAGGCTGTAATCCATTTTATGATTCTGTTATGGCACATGAAATGGATCATCCGCACTAGAATGGAGGCTGTGGTGATGAAGTGCCTTCCATTTTCCCCATAATGTTCTCATAGAAGACTGATGAATAAGATCCTCAGAAACAATTACAAAGAGGGAGATCTATCAACAGTCAAGACTGACCTTTTTTTTTTCCCCAGAAATTTTTTCTGGGTCATTTTGACTTTATTTCTAGAGTTTTGAGCATCTTCTCTTATGGAAACTTATTTATAGAGGCTCCAGTAAAGCCAAATTATTCAAGATGGACAATTTTGAAGGCAGTGTTTGACATGGATTAAAAAATGTCAAATTCCGATTGATGAGTCC
The DNA here is from genome assembly GCF_000737465.1 of Haliaeetus leucocephalus. Taxonomy (NCBI): domain Eukaryota; kingdom Metazoa; phylum Chordata; class Aves; order Accipitriformes; family Accipitridae; genus Haliaeetus; species Haliaeetus leucocephalus. The sequence continues at coordinate 1,175,263 of NW_010973177.1, read as the reverse complement.
TTACATCTGTCTTCTCTTCATTGCTAAAAATGGGTAAAACCTTCTTATCTTACCAGAGTAGAGTTGCTCTCATTTTTATGTGACAAAAAAAGAAAAAAAAAAAAAAAAAGATTTTGGAGGGTTTTTCATGTTTGTGGAAGGAGAATTTTAGGCTGCTTTATGCTTCTGATAGTCTGCAAACCTTACTTTTTGAAAGCAATTTGCTCTTCCAGAAGTACCTGAGATTTTGGCAAATTTCTTTCCACAGCTTCAAATGCAATCCTGCCAGCCATCCAGGAGTATGTGTTGTACCAATTTTATTACAAGCTATCATTATTATTACTATTATTTACATAACTGCATCCTTTTTTGCTCTCTTCTGCCCACAGCACTTAAATGAGGCCAGGATTTTCTTTAGTTTCAATGGTATATGGAACAAGCAAATACCATATTGTGGCATTCCTCTATTTGCCTATGTGACAAATCCTAGTGAAATAAGTGCAATATATGTTAGTGATAATTCACATCAATGTAATGCATGTAAGCAGTGATATTATAATTATTATCAAATCTCTGTGTTAGTTAGATTTTTCAGGAAAAAAGAAAAGAAAAACTATGTTAAACCACATAACAATTTCCTCATGTGGAAGATGCTTTGGCAGGCTGGCAGATGGAAGGTGAACATAATCAAAAGAAATTCAGTGACATAATAGAAGGGAGTAAATCAACAGGGATTATTTTTCCTTTTCTTCAGCTCTGTAATGAATCTTTTTCTCTAATGCAAGCTAAACTCTGTTTTCTTAGTTCTCATGTTTGGAAAACCAACTAATGTTACAGGTAATGTATTTTCCAAGTTTAGGGCTTCAGGTGATAGAACTAGAATACATAGAAAACATTAATACAGCCCAAATCTTTCCGAATGTCATTGAGAACTGAAGAATAAAGTTCTTCAACAGTTTCATTTTGCCTGGAATACAAGATGAAAACAGATTGTGTCTTTACTACTGATTTGTCTTCGGCCAAAAGAATGATATTCTCTGCAAAATACTTGCTACTAGGAGTCAAGATTACTATTTTCTCTAGCTGTTTTAATGAGCATTTTCTTAGTGTATGACATAATGTGATGAATCTCAGTAGAGCACTGCCAAGAGCACTTGTGACTTCAGGAAAATGAATCATTATAAACATTGTAAATATAAAAATACATGTATATGCACAGATATACAAACACATTGCCTGTTTTGGAACTGGTTCTTAATACCATAAGAGAAGGTACGGTGATCCATGGTAAATATTGGAAACTGGTCAAATAATGAACAAATCTTATATTTTAATTAACAAGGCTTATATTTTCTATGAAGTGAAAAAAATATTGTACCCAACATCTTGTTGTGAATGAGTGGTTTGGACCGCTTAAAGAATCACCGTCAAAGGTATTAGCAAAAGTGATTTAATAGGTATTTATAAAAGCGTGACTTCACAAAGTTCACTCTATTACTTAATACGTGCGTGACATACAAAGAAAAATCAAGTTAGAATCAAACTGGAATGATTTATACAGCGACTGAAAATGTGAAAGAGTAAGGGAGAAACATACAAAAGAAAATTGAGTTAGAATTGATTTTTCATTATTTGTACAAAGATCGGGGTACAGAAAGGTGGAGGAGACCCTCCCATTGAGTCAACCTATTAAAAATTCCCCTCAACTTCAGTGAAATATTCACTTCAAATGTCTTAGCATTTCTCAGCAGGTGGAGGGTTCAGCCCTAACGAGTAAAGGGTATCAGCCCAGGTCCCATCATCAGCTTTCAGTGATGGTCCTCCGATTTTCACAAACTAGAGACTTTGCAAGCTCTGAGAAGCGTCCCCCTCAGAGGGAGATGCTGATCGCAGCCCGCTGCGGTCCAGGAGAGCTCAGGGGTCCTCACTTGGGACCGATGTTTATAGTTTTGCACGATGATTGACTTTGGTCATTGCAATTTCATTCCAGACATAATTCTTGTCAGGTAAGTACAACAGTAAGTCATGACCCAAGCAGCAGTAGTCTCAGGTACAGAGGCAACCGGAGTTTCTGGAGCAATTAGGGGTTGCCTAATTGTCCCAACTCGCTGTACCGTAACCAGGATAAGAAAATACCCAGCTGTCCCAACTCACTGTGCAAGAACACAATGTTGGCTGGTCCTGACATCGCAATGTGGCCCGGAGGGGCTGCACCACCACACATCTGCAGAAAGGAAAGTTGCCCTCCTTAACAGATACAATGTACACATCTGATTTTTAGCAGTCCTGAGAATGGGATCAGGTCAATTAAACAGGGGTATGGCTAATACTGTATTTGACTGACTCAATCTTCATGGGATTCCTAGCTACGCAGCTGCAAGGAAATAGCAAGACACAGAAGCAAAGCTACTGCTACAAGCAATAGAGTTGAGATCAGTGATGCAACGTTTTGCCATGCATTCAGGGTTATCAAGTTGGGAGAATGTTATTTCTTTTTCCAAGTGATATTAACTCTTGCCTTTCTGACACAAGTCAAGACGATTGCTTATGTTACTAAAAGTCCTTAGAGAAAGAAAAGTAGGGGGTGGCAGCAGGTAACATTTTCCTCTGGAAGACCTTAATCTTTTTTAAAAAGATGTCAAAGGTAGCCTTCTTTCTGTTTTAGACATCCAAAATGATGTTTCAGTTACTTGTCCAGATGATGTTTGCAGCCAATGAAGAAAAGATAGCACAAGTGTGATAACCTATTTTATTTGTCTATGTTAGGAGAATAAAGTATTAAAAGTCATTCTTTATTCCATTGTTTAGAAAGATAACCTAAATGAGTATTTCAGAGATAGAGGTCCACATGCCAGATGCCTAAAATTAACTGCAGCAGATACCGCCCAGTGTTGTGGGTTAGACTTTCACTCCATAGAAGTGTGAATTCCAGCTTCATTTAATGTGCATCTGTATCTCTGCGGTTTTACTGAGGTCATTTCATTTGCCTCTTGGGGATGAAAACTGGGAGCCTGACACTGTACAGGAATAACAAGAAGGTATCAACAGGAGCACCGATGTCTGCTGAGGTCCTGGGAGTTTAGAAAAAGATCATCTGCTCTAACCTTGAAAAAGGTTAGAAATAAAATATGAGCAACTCCTAGATATTATCTAATTATTATTAACTCCTGGAACTATTGTTTGTGTGGCAATGTCTCTCACCTAAACCCTTCAAAGGATATGTCCACAGATTGGTTTTAGTTTATATCTATACATGTTTTTTTACCATCTCTACCATTTATCTGAAAAAGTGCATAATAATTTGAGTTTTAAGTCTTTCTGTGGTGATGCAATTAAAACTCAAACCGCAGTTTAGGTCACACTGCAACTTGAGCAAACTAATCACTAAATACCTATCCCATTACTCCCTCTGACAGGTCATTTAATAGAACTATCAGAGAAAGGATCCTTTTACAAGTAAGTAAAATTAATGAAGGAATACACCCCAGGATTCCCTGGGCAAGCTTAAAGTGATACATTTAGAACTTTTTTGTAGGGATTTTGAACTCATAATTGACTAAAGTTGTTTCAATCTGTTACACTAAGTTTGGATTATCAGTATTAGCCCCTATCTTGTAAGTGTGACCAGACTCACAAAAGCATATTTTTTAGTATCAGTCAGGTTCCCAAGAAAATACAATTGGGTCTAAATGAAGCTGAATTTGTCCCTCTGTGTGCTTAATTACTAAGTATAAACGCTCTGCAGCCTAAATTAAATACCTGTCTACTGTTGCCCATATATTTCAGTTTAATACTCTGTGGATATTCCTCTCGTTTTCATACTGGCATACCCCATCTTCCAGGCAGGTCTTTCTAAAATCTAAAATTTCGTAGCACAGTTTTATCCTAAACATTATGGATATTGATTGTGGCATGGCTGGGGCATGTGTTTTCACATGAAGGTGAATGATTTAGTATCTGAATGCAAAGGAGTCAGCAGACAAAACCATGCAGAAGGAGAATGGGCACTGGTGGCACTACCTTTGGCTCATATTAACAAGATCAAAAACACTCTCTTGAAAACTACAAAAATTCAGGCATGGTTTTACACATAGGTATGCATTGGTCTGTTGTGGACTTGTGCCTCTGTAATTTCATTATAAGTGAAATATGTTCATGTTCAGATATTTTTGTGAAAAATGGGTTAATGCATTTCACATGTTTTCATCAGGTTCAGAGAGGGAGATGTTAAATAAGAAGCACCACAGCTCTCAGGAGAACTCTCTAGGAATTCCAGAGCTTCACAGCCCCAGTAATGAGTCTGCAGGGAACCTCCTTTCGCCTAAGAGAGTCTTCATACCTTTTGATTAAGTACCTCAAAATGCACACCTAGGAAGAAAATGCCTTCAGTGACTGGTTGTATTTGCAGGAAAGTAGCTCAGCAGAAAGTACCCACACATACCCAATGGAAAGTTTTTACCCACAACTTATAATTTATATTTACCTGGAAACACACAAACAGAACAAGCAGAGAATAAGCACAGCAACAGGAGTCTTATATATCCATTTCATCAGCTCATTCCTTCCAAAAAGAGCATGTTAGGTACAAATAGTGGGGTGGGACCCCGCTCCTACACAACGAGAAAACTGCAGTGCAGCATCTGTGCCTCAGAAACAGTGAATTTGTCTGGGGGCTATGGGGAGAATGGAGGGATGAGCTCAGCTCATGTAAAAGAACTGATGAATTGAGCACACAGCTATTTGTGGCTCCTCTACAGTGCTTGATTTGTGATAGTGATCTCTCATCCAAGCATGGATGTTATTCAGCCATGGTTGGTTAGTTCCGTAATTGACAAAATCCTCTGCTAAAAGCAATCTCTTATCTGTTCTTGCTGTCCTTTATTTGTTTTGATAGATATATAGACAGATTTTCTTCAGCTGTGTTCATTTACCTTTTATTTCTATACTGTGGTCTTCTTGGATTTGTACTAGTTCTGTTTAGCCATTGCCTTACTTTAATATAATCGATGTCTAATTTCAAACATTTCAAATCAGACTTTTTTTTTTTTTTTGTGGATTCCCAGTACATGTGCTTGCATTTCTTACATTCCCAATTCTCAGTTTTCACACCTACTTTGGTATCTACAGGCCCTCAAAGTGACAGCATGAAGACAGAAATGATTCTAAGCTTTTTTTAACCAAAACATGTTACCGTATTTTAAACTGCTTTTAATTTGAATTAATTAAATCGATCTTGCCTTAGAGATTTCTATTAATGTCATCTACATGACAAGTGAATTATCTCCTCTCAAATACTGCAATTCTTTTCTGCATTACTTTTCAATAAAAAATTTAAAAAAAAAAAAACAAAACATGTGTTATTCCTGCAAATCACATAGGTGAATGAACTAGGTTTGCTAGGCATAGCAAAATTGTTTTGTGACTCTTGTGGGCATGGGTGAAAGAGGAACCGAAGTGAGAAAACAGTGTTACAAGTATTTCAGAGCAGAGCTTCCCAGACTTTTCAGAGTGACCACTGCCTTTGGGAAATAATAATAATAATGAAACAGTACTTTCAGCTCTCGTATCTTTCCAAAAGAGTCAAAGAACAGACTCACTGATAAGCTTATATGACTCATTTGTTTCTTTCAAGAGATTGGGAGAGAGTAGTCTATCTTGAGAGAAATTAATTGATGTAGAGTATATTTAGGTGGGTCTTGTAAAAAGGTTCCTGACTACCAGAACATTGAGGTTCTGGGAGTCTGTTCCCATGTGAACTGGGCGGGGAGGGAGCACCACTTAATTGTTTTAACGAAGACCTCAATAAATTTCTGAATGGGTTTTATGGTGGGATACTGCAGCAAGGGGTTGGATTTAATGGCCCAGGAACTCCCATGTGCAGCAGTAGAAGGAGCAGGCAGAACAAATCTCTCTGGCTGACTCAGATGCTTATTTCCAATTCCTCAGACACTGAGGGTGATGAGCTGCCTGGTAATCACATCTTTGTAGCGATTAAAGTTTCTCAGTTATGGGTGGATTCTAAGACTGGATTCCCCTTACCTATGTTACATCTGCTTTGGATATTTGGGTTATGGTTGTACACAAACTTGTCTTGTAATTCATTTACTTTATATCACCAAGCATGAGCTAGAGTCTTTCCACCCCTGGGCCCAGGTCTTCAAACCATGTAGGATGCTGAGGCTACAGCTACTTCTGTCTACCTTTTGGCTAAGACCCAAACCCAATGGTGGGGCAGTTGCTGCCATCTGCTACACTCTGCAAAGGACAATTACTTACTGCTCAATTTATATTTCCTGGCTTATAGCACATGGTTCAAGAAACATCAAACATACAGTCAACATGTCTATGTTACCATTTTAGTTTAGAATAGGGCTGAGCTTCTGAAGTGACTCTCTCAATCATTCCCGTTTAATCTTAGATTGGATTGCCAGAGTGTACAATGGATGAGCTTTCTATCAGATGAAAAGAAACCAAAGAGCCTCTCCAGAAGTACACCTGACACAGTCCATCCAATAGCAGGCGTTTTGCGGCATCAGGTTACAGTTATTCCAAAGGACATTCCTGAAATGCTTGCCTGGATCCTGAATATTAAGGTTCTCTCTGTAGATGCTCTCGGGCTGCATTGCTTGTTAGTGTAATTACATGTAGCACAAAGCAGAAATGTGATCCAGCTGCACAGGGCCAGAGCTTGATGAAGAACCATGCACTGCCAATGACTTCAATACCTGTGCAAGAAAGCTCAGTGGCTGAGACATAAATCGGCCAGAGAATATTAGCCCCTATCTTAGAAGTGTGACCAGACTCACAAAAGCATATTTTTTAGTATCAGTCAAGTTCCCAAGAGGACACAATTGGGCCTAAATGAAGCTGAATCTTTCCCTCTGTGTGCTTAATTACCAAGTACAAATGTTCTGCAGCCTAAATTAAATACCTGTCTGCTGTTGCCCATATATTTCAGTTTAATACTCTGTGGATATTCCTCTCATGCTTTTATAATGGCATACCTCATCTTCCAGGCAGGTCTTTCTAAAATCTAATATTTCTTAGCATAGTTTTATCCTAAACAAGTCAGTCCATGTTCATGAAGTTGCTAAGGTACAGACACACGCACAGTTGTAGTTCAGCTCTGAGACTGTAATTTATACTGCTGAGTTAGTGCCTAGGTTAACTGCACCTTGCTTGAGGAGAATTAAGGCTTTCAGGAGAGTTTACAGCATCTACACACAGAGCAGAAAGCTGCCAAAGGTAGCCTATGGGAAATAGTTGGGAGGAGAGTATATTTTATATCTTGTTTCTATCACTGCTATGTTTGTTGACTTGCAACCAGGAGTAAGATGTTTGTGTGAAAATAGGAGTCAAAGGCTCATTTCTATTAAGTGCCTAACTCATCCTTTTTGGGAGTGAGACAACGGGTCTCCTTAGAAAGTGTTTGGAGGAGGATGTAGTAAAAGCATTGCCCGCTTTTTTCATACCAGCTCAGTGATGGGGGAACCTTCCTAGGAATATGTAGACCAAGAGTCTGGGTGACAAAAGGATTCAATGCAACTGGAGTTACCAAAATAGTGACCTAATTTCCAGGAACTGGCTCAGCCCTGGAAAGCCACCCTGTTTCAGGACAGCAGAGGCAGAGAAACTACAATTTAGTGTGAAATCTCCTTGAGAAATATATACTCCTGGAATAAGGAAATCTGGGATTTGGAACATTTTCCAACACTGTTTCTACACTGGCCTTGCAATTTCTTAATGAATGACACAATGAATCCTGTAGAACTTGACATTTATTCCTTTAGCTACTACCACTAATAAGCAGGTCTTGAAATACAATGGTAGTGATTGTCTTTGAGAACTACTTCAACAAACACAGATTTGATGTATGTTTTTCAGTGGAATTTTATCACCTAGGTCTGGCCAGTTAGATCTGAAGAGATTTACCAAATATTTAGATGCCAGAAAAGGGAAGCAGGAAGCAGAATAATAAAACAATAACAAGAGACCAAAAACAAAACCAAAAACAAACCTGAAAAAACTGCCAGACGTTAGCAATTTTATACTTTTAGAACAAATATTTGTCTGCATTTATCTGACAGTGTTTGCTATGAGAATGCTATTCTTTTTTTGTAAATTTTGCCATTAATAATTTCTTTGGTGTATTCCTAAAGTGAAAACAGTACAGGCTTCATGGGAAGAACAATTGCTCTTTGTAGATGAAGGTTAAACTACCAGTGTAGAATTGCTTCCTACACAATGGGAGAAGTGAAAGACTATAAAATATGCTTCCTGTCAACAAGACAGCTTTAAAGCTTCTTGGCTCTAAATGAATCCCTTGAATTGATAGTTTGGGAGCATGACTTGTGCTTCATAGGACTCAGTTCAGTTATAAAACAAGCAGATCCCTCTTATTTATGCAGAAAATCTGGAGAATGCAATTTTTCAAAGCATTTCTGAATAAATGATGCCACACTTGTGATACACTGAAGCTCGATTTTCACATGGTAGTAAATACTCATCCCAAGAGAGCATCCTTGGTTTGGTTTGTTTATATTTTAGAGCAGGTGGAAGGACAAAATTCAGGAGGAAATAAACTTCAGAACAACAGGCAAACTGTAATGTTTCAAGCCTGAATAGAAAAGTTAAAGGACTTTTTTGACTTGCTATCATGTGCAATTAGCGGGCTGACTTCTTTTACTTGCCAGCATTTTTATTGATGTTACTGGAGTGTCTTCTCACTTCCACTGATCATACAGTGTTGGTAGTTAGGAAATAGAAAATAAACAAACCAAATAAAACTGTATGTCACAAGGAAGTTTTAAATTAAATGTTCCTCATAATTTGAAATTAAGCCATTTCCCCAAGAAACATAAATATTTTTAAATGAGACTTTTAATTGAAACTAATCTGAAGTCATTCCTGAATAATTTTTTTTAATTATTACTTACTGACAGTGTGCTTTAATCTGGGGAAAACTGAATCTACATATCCAGCACCAGAGGATCTAATCCCTCAATTTTACATCTTCTGTGTCAGAGATTGCTGAAAACTAAATATAGGGCCTGTACTTACACCTTGATCTGAAAACCACAGAAGTCCACTGGAATTGCTACTGATTTTGATTATGTGGTTAGTGGATTCTCAGCCCTCACTTTCTATCACCTTCTGCTTTGTTGTAAACCTATAAAACTATTCTTTATTACTATTACTATTACTATTATTATTTAGATTATGTTTCCAATGCTGCTGAGTAGGTCCAATTTTAACTGAGAACCCTTTCTACTAGACATGTACATTGTAAAAGACTGGGCTAGCTCTACAGATTTTACTGCATGGACAGAAGTAATTAGCAGAACACGGGATGCATGGGTTATTGAGCTCATGTTCAGAAGACTCAGATCCAATTTATTGATGCATATGGCATGTTTTCCTTAAGGTAAGCCAAGGGGAAAAATGGTAATATTTGAGGGACAGACAAAATAAACTTTTTCTAAACTAATCCTCCATCACTTTAGAGAAATTACTACCAGTGCTTCACTCTTTCTGAGGGTGGGGATGTCTCAGTGAAGGCTGCCTTTGGGACTGATACGTCTTTGCAACAACTGTGACTCGAAGAGCAGCTTGTTGTTTTATTCTCCCCATGTGTGCTGTGCTAAATGTAATGAGGCTAAAGCTGCTAAGTCACATCGTATAAGTCATAAATAATAAAGGTAATCAGGAGTGGATGCAGCCCCAGTCTATATGGAAGTGGGGGCTTCACCTTACTAGTCCCAGCTTTAAAAAAGAAGCCAAAGTCCTACTGTCTGCAGCACTCTCTACTCAATAAATCCCAGAATGCTCAATGTAATGGAAATTCTCCAGAGCCTAAGCCACAGTGAAACCGAGTGCAGAAAGCATCCTTCAAATAAAGCTGGTTCATAAAACAGAATAATCAGACAGCTGAGAAAACATCCTGCAATATGAGTTCATAGTGTTCTAGGACTAGATGCTATAAAAAGATTTGTATCAGTGAATCCCTTCTTCCAGATAATTGGGAGGTTATAATACTCAACTACACTCCAAAATAGAGTTAATATATAGTACTCCGCTATACATTTCTTTGAAACAGCAATTCTTGCTTGGTCACCCTTCCTCAAGTTTTATTTTTCGTTTTGAGTTTAACAGTATATATTTTGTTGGATTTACATTTGTGTTTCAAAGTTTTCCAGTTGCTCAGTATTTATTTTATAGATTTCTCTTAAAAGAAAAGCAAAGAAAACAGAACCCCTTTTCTGATATTTCAAAGTGTTCATTAATACGTGCATAGAAAAGACCATGATATGATTCTTGTATTAAATTACTAGTTTATGTCTACAGACTTCAGTGAAGTCCCTTCTCATCTAGCTCAAGGAAAGAGTCTCAAAATCAAGCCCAGTGCATTTAATAGTCAACGCATAGCCTTTATTCATAGCGGAATATGAAAAGAAATCAAAACAAGTTCTGACAGAGAGAGCATGATGAAAGCAGTGCTGTGTACAGATATTTGCTGCCTTTAGCTATCACAGTGATTCCTTTCTTCCATCCTGGATTGAAAACACACATGTTTGGCAGGCTTGTTCTGATTTTTTTGTTCCATGAGACCCAGCTGTGATTTCACTTTGGGTAATGAAATATAAAAAGTACAGATAGAGATATTAGATAGGCAGCATTTGCCAATAGATGAAACAAGGAAAGGGAATTAGCAAGCATGGCCCATATGTTGGTGCTGCCTTTGGTCTCCATGAGGCAGCCAATGAGTGTCTTTACTTCTGCATCTGCGCTACGATCTGAGCAAGGCCACGACCTCAGGCTCAAGTTCAGACTTCACAAATGTGCAGTTCCGAAACTCAGAAAACTCACGTCTCGCAACCAAACAGCAAAATGCTGTGGTTTGGGGGTTTTGTTTGTTTGTTTGTTTTTAGTTTGTTTTGGTTTTTTTTTCACAGTAGACCCCCCTATCCTTCCTAGATGGGCTCTCATATTGTCTGTTGAAAGGATATAGGATCTGAAAGACACTCAGCTTGGGCTCCTTGTAGGACAGTGTGGACCCCTATATATATCCTGTAGAGAATAAACATGAATGCATCGAGCTGCATCAGAGTATACGCTGAGCTTTCTGGCTTACCCTCATAAAGGAGGCACAGGTTCCTTCTTTCATTTGTGTTTTCTGTAATGTGCCTTCTACATTTACTTATTTATGCAGTGGCTGGCAGAGTGAAGATTTAATTGTAACTCTGAGCTTTGTGTTTCTGAATGATAACTATCTAAGTTGTATGGGCACAGCAGTTGCTTGAATTTCTTGTATATGTTTTTAGGTAGAGAGTGAAAAAGAAATAGTTTTGGAAACACCCAGCTGGAAATTATTTCTTATTGATTTATACAGGAATGGAGTTCTCTGCAGGAAACACAGGACTTACTCATTTACCTTTAGTTTCTCTTTCCTTCACCCTTCCCAGGAACTGAAGAATAGAATTATTTTAGGGTACTCTTGATATCATTAAAGAAGGTGTCCACAGGCCAGTTAAGTGTTGAATTGTCCTTTAGATGTGATTTTCTCCTTTTTCTTTTCAATGGTAATAGAAAAGACAAATGAAAAAGCAAACAGGTATGAAAGAACAGCTAAGCAAATGAATGAATTTTACTAATTCAAGATTCAAAGCGAAATGCAAAGATAACTCTGTAGTGAGCTCATGACAATGTGGTGATCAAAAGTTTGGGAAAGCTTTTCTTTGCTTTAACACCTGAAAGTTAACCATAATAGCAATTAGGCTTCAGTTGCAGTAAGACCCGTGACTTTTCTGGTATCTGGTGGTGTCGTTATGATCTTAGATGTCTGGAGTCACCTGTGGCTCTTTGCAACCATCCTCATTTTGTGTTACTCAGGTATTTGATCGAACTTGAGTCCTGTGGAAATTCACACAGTAAATGTGGTGCAAATAAAGAGTGCACTCTCACAACTATTGTCTGCAGATGTGAATGAATTCAGAATATTAAAAAATATTTTGCCATAATGATCGCTAAAAGCATGACAACAACGACAACCCAAAGGACAAGGTTCTTCAGCTGTTTTTCCTAGTCCTATAATAACATCTCCGTGTTAAGTTGATGGCCTTTCTAAGACTCTACATAGAGGATTTACTTCCTGATGTTTTAGGAAAGGTACCAAACAGAAGAAGGAAATATGGTAATAAATGGTACCTCAGCTTTTAAACATAGACCAACAAAATTAGTTTCCAAATTAGTTTCTTCATCCTTCCTTCTAACAGATAGCAACCAGCTTCACAGCTCTTTTTAGCCTGGTATTATTCTGCAAATAAGTTGTTATCTTCTTGTGAACAGTAGTGCTAAGGACTGGTATCATCCATTTCTAGAGATGCCAAACTATTGGCATCTACGTGTCTTGTACCTACCTGTAATCTCAGAAAATCATGTGATAATTTATATATAAAATTGCTACCTAATCTTCACTGCACTCCAGTAAAGCAGGCAAGAATTATCATCCCAGCTGACAGGTAGGGTAACAAACACAGAAGAAAAGTGATGTGCACAGAATCTCCAACCCGGTCTGTGACAGAGTTACAACTCAAACTAATCCAGGTTGTTTCCAGCTACAAAATCAATTCACAAGGCGATACCGACTGAACTAACAACCCAATGTCACAAAGGCTTGTCATTCCACACCGTACCACTGCCACCAGTTTGACAACAGTTCAGTGTTGTTACCTATGATACAGTAACACTTGGATAACTCCACATTTTGTTATAGAATTTTTAGTCATTATAAAGAAGAAATGTTTCTCTCCGCTTTGTACTGGGTGGATTAAGGGACATGGAGGTTAACAGGGTCACTAAGGTTAATTATATTCTATATGTTTTACTGAAGGCAATTTAATTTGGGGTTACCTAAAGGAAAGAAAAAAGGACAACAGTCAGTCATGCAGCACAGCTAAGATTATTCAGCTTTTCACTCTGTATATTGAAAGCTCAGTTGGTCTGTGAGAAATCACATTTCTGTGTGACCCAAAGGACATCATAAAGAAAACTATCAGCTTAGCTCCTATTGTCGAATAACTGTCACAAGGATAATGGAGGAGAGAATCCAGGATAGCAGGATTTTTCACTGTATTACAATTTCTGACATCGCTTTTGTCCAGATATATTCAATAAATATATATATTGAGATATGATATACAAGAAGAAGAGAAGAGAATGGACAAGGCATAGTTTTTTTAAAACAGCTGAGGAAGTGCAATTTTCCTTACATTTAAATAATTGAACAATGTCTTTTGCCATGAGTGAAAGCAGAGAAAGGATGCACAGAGCCACCTTCCTCTGTACTAAAGAGTTAACATTGTCAAAGTTAATTTTGTGCCTTTCAGATTGCGGGGGTGTAAAGCCAGAGCTGGGAAGGACAGATAATTTTTATGCCAAATTAAGGATGACTCTAAAACCTAGTGACCTTTAAATGGGATGTGAAAATCAAGGATAATTGAGTGGCATGTCTGCTAATTATTTAAAGGAATTAATAATTCAGAAATAGAGAACTAGCTCTGACCTGGTCTGCAACTTGAGGGGCATATATCCAATTTTGAGAATCCATCATTTGCCTTGTGACCTCTACTTGAGGTTTTCTAAGTTCAGCCTGAGATATATGGGATAAATTAGAGTACTGGGAAATATGACAAAGGTCAACTTGTAATTGTTGTTCCTATAAGACAGAGAAGCTCAGAGTTGTCGCTGCACCAGTAGACATCAAGTAATTGGAGATAGGGAAGATTCTGCACTGGAGGTACCCTGACCACAGAATGGTGGGGTGGCTGGAGATCACTGCGGGCATGCTAATGATTGCCCATCTTTGGAGTTTGCTTGTTAACAATGGTCCAGATTTCTGCCTATAGGTAGGTGTGAAATATGAGGAGGAGATAGAGCTATGTTGATGGGTGGGGATTCATCTGAGCAGATGTCTGTCTGTCTTGATTGTGTATACGTACATCTGAGTGGGACGTCCAAGGCTCCTTACATAAACAATACAGCAAAGGGGGCATTCTGTGCAGAATTAACCTGGTCTTAATGTAGATGCAGACATAGTTCAGATTAATTAATCAAAACCAGTGTAAATTTATCTCTATATGTACAAAAAAAACTTGAGGTGATCAGTGTGTTGAAGATATTTAACTGTGGATGAGCTTACTCTTATAGAAGTTGAAGAGGTCATATACGGACCTTGCTAACGTGCATAAAGATTTGACTGGGGCATGCAGAAAAAATTCTGCAGACTACAGCAAAAAATTAACCCTTCCCTGACTTTTTCATTTCAAACATATCATTTTGCTTGTCTTCTATTTATTAGTGTGGGCATTGAATAAAATGGTTTGGGAATGTCAAAGCAAGTTTCCTCTTTCTTTTAATTAACCTTGAATAAAGTGTTATGGCTGATTCTGCTTCAGTCCTCTTCATGACCTAAGTATCCTTGGGAAAAGTCAGCCAAGATGTTACAGACACGCAAAACAGTAGACATGAATTTCAAAACTTTTTATGCCAATGATATTTAACATGTCTTAAAAGCTGGGAGATGATTTTTTGAATTCCTTGAAGAAAAAGATTTTCCAGGTGTAGCATTGATTTCAACATAATTTCTTGTCCCTACAAACACACATGAAAGGGACGAGAAGTAATGTTTCTGTTCTCTAAGAAGAGGGGGTCTATGTAAACAGTAATATTTACAAACACACACAAAACCTCACTATATATATTCATTAAAATTGCAACAACTTCTACTGGTCTAAAGCTATCCACAGATCACACACATGTGACGCAAAATCTGAAGAATGAAGTGCTTGTGTGTCTCCACAGAATTTTTTGTGCCTGTTAACATGGTGGATCTCCCTGGGGGGACCATATGAAGTAAGTTGGGTACTCCAGGAAGGTGGTAGGTTGCAGAGAAGTAACACGGCATGAAGCAGTGTACAAAACTCAATACTGTAATTTGATCCCTGTACCCAAAGCACAAAAAACCCAATATGCACACTGTATAGAAAAGTTACAAGTCTCTTTCATCTAATGCTAGTAAACCTTTCTCTCTGTAAAAGCAAAAGAACACACAACACCAAAGAGCTGTAATGAATAACTGCAGAGTTGTGGATCTGTCTTTTGTTATCAGCTACTGTCACAGAGAACTGTAATTTTTTTTTTCTCTCTCCAAGGCCCAGAAGTCATATTTCAGTTTTGAGTTTCTTTTATCTTTAAGCTTCCAAGTAGATATATTTGATTCATAAATTCATTCAGAAAAGACTTTTGTTGGCTCATGCTTCAGTAGCAGTATGTGTTATTCGTTCAGCAGGAACAAATAGTTCTTGTAGACTGAAATTCAGTAACTCTCCATAAGGACTTTACAGAAAAATATTGAAGTTAGATTGAGGAATTGTTGGACCTGAGGTGGAATTAGTCTGCCTCTGCTCATATACAGCATTTTGTTGCTCTAAACGCTACATGCATGCAGTAGATGTGAAACAGGCAAAAGAACACTAAAGAGAAGAGAACTGGCAGAAATAAATCTGGTCTAATGAGATTCACAACTCTTGTACGACTATGCCACCAGGGATGTATTGCTGTGTTATTGCTGCCCTCTATATACTCTCTGATTTTGAACGAGAGATCAGTTTTGTTATAAATGGCAGGTTAGATTTGCTGGTAAGCCTCTCTACTCCATCCTTCCGAACTAGTTCCAAAGACATTTTTATCAGTGAATTAAAATGTTAATGGTTATTGCGGTGGAAGTAAATACTAGGAGTAGGGCAAACAGGGAGTTGTCTTTTATTTGTTGCAGTGTGCACATACGATGGGCAGGCCAGATAAAGGCATTTAAATGCTTTGTTCTTTGTCCCAGAGAAGATGTCCCCAAAACTATCCCCCAAATTTTGCTAAATCACTGGGATATGCAGTTATCTCTGATTTTGCAAATAAGGCGGTTTTTTACCCATAGCAGACATAGAGAGACATTTACCCCTTTCCCCACTTGTAGATAGTTATCAAAAACAATAACTGAATTGCACACTTAGCTTCGCCAGTCACTCATTCTCAAATTTCCTTTTTCTCCCTTCGCACATGCTTTCCATTTTGCTTCTCTTTTTTTTGTTTCACTTGGACATTCAGTACACTGATCTTCAAAGCATTATTGTGAGATGGTCTTAATGCCCTGAAAGTGGTTTCTGCTTTTTGTTAAAGATTTTTGTTCCCCCCCCCCAAGAAATATTAAGCATACTTTCATAAGAGAGTAACATTGTCTATTTAGTGAGGTTTTTTTACTCAGGCAATCAAGAGGAAAATGTTCCCTCAATTCTCCTGGCCTCTCCAGGATAGTTTCAAAATATGGAACATGACTAGGACTCAAAAATTATTTTGTGAAATTTGGCATTTTTCCACTATAGGGAAAATCAAACCAAACCAACGACATCACTATGTAGACATACTATGTGTTTTTAAAGGCCATAGGGATATGTCTTCCCTTTGAATATCTTCTGCCTGGTCCTTCACATGCACCTAGAGGGAATTACACCACGTATTGCAACATGACATCAATGGTGCCTAGAATGGAATGCTCCTTCTCTTTCTAATGCAATATGGATATTTCTCAATAAAATATTGATATTAAAAGTCCAAGCAGACCATATGAGATGGAACTCACTGAAGTGAGTATGTCTAAGCTATTTATTCAGATTCTGCAAACCAAGGAAGCTTTTGCTGTATTGGATACTTTTGCTTCCCCTTACTTCCCAGTCCAAAGATTCACAGCAGCAAAGAATAAAAAAATGGCAACAGTTGTTGCTTTCAGCTGAAACTGAGATTTAGGACAACAATTGAGAACTCTGTCCAAACAGCCAACATGGAGATTTTTTTACTCTAGAACATATCCTTAAACAGGTATCTCTTTGATGATGGAAAAGAAAAGTTTGGTTTACGTATTAGCAATGATGTAACTCTTCTCAGGAAAAATGTTGCTTTATTGCAGTGAATTTCTCTGAATGAGAACCGCAGAATGTCTCTAATTTTAGGGTATGTATATAGGGCTTGAGAAAACATCTATTGATTAGTTTATTGCAGCAGAGTTGCTGAAAGATTATGTTTTATTTACTAATTTGAATTTTTAACATCAGTGAACAGAAAACTTTTTTTTAAGTTATACTGAACATAGTTGTATTTGAGCAACCTCCAGAGAAGTAATGGCTGAGGAAGGCAATCCTTAAGGGACTTCATTTTGCAGGTAATAAAATGTGTTTCAATATTAAAATTGTCACAATGATAATTAACATGATAAAATGTTTTAATGAAGGGGGAAAAAATGAATAGCTGTGCTACAAAATACTGCTGCAACAGGATGGATACTGCTGATATTGTCAAGGATTTGTTTTATAATAGCGATTTGTGTGTCTTCTTTCATTAGCACAAAATAAATAGTGTTTTAAAATGACAGATGCTCTCTAATAGTGTTTCATATAAGACAACATCAAGTTAAAAGGAATAAATTTAATTTTGGTCTAACTTCTTGAAGGAGGCTGAAAAAGGGGCTGAGTGGTATACTTAAGCTCCAGGGATAAACTTAGAGGTCTGTTTCAAAATGTGGCTCTTCCACAGACTTTCCATGTAACACCAATAAGTCTTTTTCTTCTGAATTTCTTCTCTTTCTGTATTGATCTATTATGTGAAAATAATTTTTTTTTTCTCCACTACTTGTCCACATGGTCTATAAAATTATCGTAGCAGGACTTTCTCTCACCATACAAGTTCAATATTTAAACTAACAGGTTTAATAAGTACAATTATGGGCACACACTCAACTTTGTAACAGGAATATTTTTCAGGTTGTGAATATCAGCATTCAAAATCAAAGTTTGCCAATGTCATTTTGTCCTTCATGTATGCATGTGTAATAATTTGTCTTTAGCATGTGATCTTTCCGGAATGGTGGGAATCATCTTCAAATTATCTAAATTTTCAAATTATTAATGAGAATAATTCCTGTAATTATGGATTGCACCTTAACAATAGCATTGGGTGTTTGGGCCAGGAGAGCTATGAGATCTTGAAATAAGAGTGAACTGAAAGTATTTTATCTGGCCAGATTAGGCATAGGTCTAAATGAGTACATCCTGTGCTCCACTTAAAGTAAAGGAAGGGGAACAGATGCTCTTAGGGAGCAAATCATCCTTCCCACAAAATAGATGTTTATAATAGCACTCCAAAAATTTCTATATCTCCTTTTTCAAAAAGAAAACCCTGGACTGACAAGTTCAAATGTAAATATGTATATTGTATGCTTTTTGGTCAGGTGAGTGATATTCCAAATGGTAACTGCAGGCCTGTGTCAGTGGACAAGGAAAAGAATGTTTTGAATTCTGGGGTCATTCTCATCCCTCCCAAGTCAACAGCATAACAGAAGTATGCAAGGCCCCTTTCACTGTCATTGGTTTTGGATCAAGGTTTCTTTAGAATAAGTCAGGTAGTAATGAGTCAGCTCTGATCCTTACGTTATTACGACATGATGATACAGCTTTTAAATGTAAAGCCTATGAAAAATGGCATATAAGGATTATGCAGCTAAGCAGCTTGCTGGAAGTTAAAGATGCAATCCTTGGTAGAGCAATATAAAAAATAAGCATCAAACTGCAAATTATTAACAAAAAGTCTGGGGTAAATTTTGACATAAGTAGATTTTTGCAATAATAATTATAAAAAATATATCTTCCAGAGCTGAGACTACCATATATACTGAAAAGAGATTTTTCTCTCCTTTGTAAAAACTAAAAGCATCTCTGAAGTTCAACAAAAATAATTGAAAGTCTAAATTGAACTGCAGATCTAGAAACAGTCATAAACAACCACATTTTAGCAATAAATTTAAATTAAGTTGGGACATATTCATAAATGTATTTGGATTAAAAAAAGATTGAAAAAATTGTTGTTAAAAAAAGGCAATAAATTAATCAAAACAAAAAGTAAAAAGACCTACGGTAACAGAGTAGAGAACATGACCTGGAGGGAAAAATTGGGGGGGATATAATCTAGGTCATAATATTAATCTAGATAATAGAGAATTAAAAAAGTTAAAAGAGGAACCTTGAATGTGATCTATACTTAATTCAAAACCATTGAAGCAAGTGAAGTGCACGGGTAATGTAGCATTAATGATATCTGGAATGTGCAAAGACACTAATTGCAGTATTCTTTGCTAATTAAAGAACCTATAATTATAGCACAAGGATCTTGTTACAGCACCAAGACAATGTCAGGTAAATTACTTCTTCCATGCACACAAAGGTGGAGCTTCATTTCCACATGCAGCAATCATGGATGTCAGGCCGCTAAGTAATTAAATGAACAGATGTATAAGCTGGTGGTCAGATGAATTTGTACAGAGGAAGACAGGAACAGATTTTGTCGCTTCTCCATTCCCTTGTGATAACTATGCCATTTGAGCTGAAAGAACAACTCTACTGGCCCCGTCTTAATAGATACCTGCCTGTAGTTTTTTCCCCTTCTATGTATAACACACATTTGTATCTGAAATGCTGTAGAAAAAGGGTCAGGAACTTATACCAGACCTTGCAAATTTTCATATATTTTCTCACTGTTTCTTCCTCAAGTCCCTTTTCTTCACGTAGTGATCCATGTCTCTGTTGTCATTTTCAACTGCTTGCTTCTATGTTGCTGAAATTAAATCAACACAGTGTACTTTTGTTACTCATTGCTAATATCAACAGAATCATCCAGAAAAACTAAGTTTGGGAAAAAAAGTTTTCATTCCTACTTTCACATGAGGCTCTGTGTTTAGGTCAGTATATTGAATCTATGTGATTGACGTGGGCTATGCTCAGATCCCTTATAAATAGTTCATGGAGGGCACAGGACTTAAAGGTCACTTGTGGGACATAGCATTAATGTCATTCTCTTCCTTTGACTGAGTGACAAACAATTATCTCCATGCTCGGATTTAATTGGATTGATATCCAGTGTTCTCGCACTGACAGCTGCCCCCAGGATGAATATTTTTTTGATATATGCAATTACATGCCATCATGAGATTGTTGGTGATTAATGTCAGCCCTTCAGAACTGTCACCCAGAAAAGGAAATAAAGGCAGAGACTAGCGTTCAGGCCTGAAAAGATAATGATGACCCTGGAGCCTTCAGTGTGGCTTTTTGATAAAAGCATAGTTTCTTGAACTACCTCAGGGCAACGGTGGTGTAGATTTAAAAGAAGCCTGTTATTTGGAGTTTGATTAGGTCTCCATTTGTTATATCAGTAATCTCAGTAGGAAACACCTAACTCCTTTTGAAAAAGGTGTCAGAGGAACTAAAGAGAAGCAAATGAGAACTTAATTGGACACATGAGAGTCACTTACAAGCTTAGCAATGAAAGAAAGATAATCGTATCCAGCGAGAGAAATGCCTCCTGTCCCCAGAGTTTACGTGAGATAGATTATAGCAATGGTGGGCATCATTAACTAATGATGTGCAACCACAGTGCAGTGAGCAGTTGATTACCTTAGTCAGGAACGTAATCTGTGTCACAGATCAATCAATGTCAATCTTTTAAAGGTATGACTCTAGAGACTTAATTTTAGAAAAATCTCAGAGATTGCCCTGGACATGGTATCCTGGGAAACATTTGCCCACATGATCCTTACAGGTCAGGCTTGTTTGGTTTGTACTTCTGTCAGCCTGAGAAGAACACAGTTTGTCTTTTGCTTTGGTATCTGGCACTTAGTGAGTGCAAGTTCTCACTTCCCTGTTGTTAGAAAGAGAGAATATGTCCCAATAAACTGATGTGTGCACAACTTCCAGGAGATGCCCTTTCCTCCCATACCATCCTCTTTTTCTCTTCTGTGGGAGATAGCCATGACAGAAGATCCCTACCACATTTTTTGCAGATTCAGGAAAACATATTCAGCCCTATGGATTAAATTTACTGGTGGGATTGCTACTTTCTCCTCCAGAGAAAAGGTGGAAGTATTCCATGAATCAGATCTGGTCTTCCAGTTATCAAATAGACACAGAGTGTTAAAGTCTTTTATTCTAATGTTCCACGTTTCCACTTCAGTTCCTTGAGACTGTGTTAATGCAACTGATCATTCTTTCTTTTCATAATAATTTAAACATATGGATCTACCTGTGGTCTTCAATGTATTCTCTAACCTTTCCATTTATTCTCAAGGCTCTTCTCTTGATTCTCTCAGTTTTACAGTATTTTTTCAGCTGTTGATTGAAGATTGGAAACAAGAATTCTAGAAACATTCTTGTTAATAGAAGCAGAGGTACTATCATGTCCCTCTTGTCAATTGGCCCTTCTTTGTAAATCCAAAGTTTATATTAACCCATTTGATTACTGGAAGTTCATGTTTATCTGAATATTTGCAATGATCCTTAATTCTTTTTAGAATTAATTTTCTCCTGTAGCAATGGCTAACAACCAGGTAACAAGTGACTTTACATTTGGCTATATTAAAATGTGTTTGCTTATCCACTGATGCAAGTATCTCTGCAGAAGTGACCTGTCTCTTCACTATTTATCATTTCACTGAAATCTCTGCTATCAGAGTTCAAAATCTAGTCTTAATCATCATAGTCTTGTAGACTTAGATCATTGGCCTACGTCACTGATAATGATACAATGGATGGGCAAGAACTGGTATATTTGGAACCAAGTGGAATATGCACCCACTATGGATAAGTCCTCTTTCACGCTCACCTTACGAAACCTGAGGGGTAATAAATTTTCTATTTTTTTATTTATATTTTTACTGTATGTTGCAAAGTTAAATGTCTAATTGCAGTCTATTGCTGTGCTGCCATTTCCTTCATCTGCCATATTTTTCATCTTTTCAGTCAAAATAGTAAGTTAGCTTTCTGACCTTTTTTCAATGTTGATTGATGTTAATTATTTTACTTTTCTTTAATTTTTTATTAATTGAACTTCTTGTCAGCTGCTCCATTATTTTGTCCAGGATCAGTATGAGGCTAGCAAGAATACAATTACCTGAGTCATTTATCCTTTTTAAAATGTTGATATCTGCAATTCTTTCTAGTCTACAACTCCATCCCCATGTTAAGAAAAAGGTCTATCTCCTAGTAATATTCTTTAATGATACATCATGTCAGAAAGACACTGAAGATCATGTCACTACTGGAATAGGTGGACAAAGTTACACTGAAAAAATAGATATTTTTTTTTAGTTAGAGTAAGCCCTGTTCCTTTTACAAAAGTGAAACAAAGCAAACTGTGTACATTCCACGCTACCAGTTTCTGTTACATCAAGTGGGATCAGGAAGAAGACAGCAAATTTTTATAAACACTCAAGAAATTTCAAGATTTCTGTTATGCTAAAATGTCCAATGAATCATTGTACAACACAAACAATGAACAAACAACAACTGAAGAGTTAGGTGATGAAAACCACTCACAAACAAACAATTAGACTGAATTATGGTCCAATTAAATGCTTAAACTCTTACAAATCACAAATACATTTAAAAATTACAAATGCCATTTGTGCACCCTTTTCAAGTTAAAAAAACAAACACAAAAACAAAAACAAAGTTTTCGAAAGAAATTTATAATGAGCAGTTTGCCCAACACTAATCAAACTCTCCATGAGTAAACTCATTTGTGTTACTCAGTAAGCACTCTGAGCCAAGAAAGCTGATAGAAATATGCCTCATTGATTGTACTCTAATTAATCATCATTGTGTGACACAATCCTATTGGCGTAACATAACAGCTGGTGCTATCTGTCTTCTTGAGCTTCTTGAAGGTACCAGTCTTCACTGGAATGACAGGATTAAATTTTGTCTCCTTTTAGGATTGGAGCTGAATAACTATTTGTATGATCTAAGTCTCTGAAACACATGAAGCACCTCAGGCTGCTGATGGTATTGAGGGTATAACCTGACATGCTGTAGAGAGAAAATTATTTTCAGTGCCATATAACTTACTTTTATTTTTTTATGTATAAGAAGCCAAGGACAGTTACATTTTCAATGTGTTTAAAAAATTTACTCTACACTATAACTCCTAGGAATTAGCATACCTAAATTATGTAACAGATGTCCTGGAAATTTTTCAGATGTCATTTAATCTTCCACACGTCTCTTCAGCATTCTGTTGTCCACAGCATTGGAGCAAGAGATCTAATATTCCATGATAAAAAGAGACAAACCTTAAAAGACAAACTGTTTTACTACCATTTGAAACCACAGATTCATTCAGATTATTTCTAAAGAAAAGATGGCCCTTCAAATTTAAAATTAGTTAGCATTTTTATTTTAATTTTTTGTTATCTTCTAAATTTACTTTTTAGAATGAGATACAGCAAATACAGGAATTATAATCTGCAGTTAACAACCTCATTATTTATTAATTATACTTGTAAAGATATTCAGTGTAATATATACATAGTGGCCAAGAAATTTGACTGCACAATTATTTATTTATGGAATCAGCATAGCTTGTCCATAAGTATGCAGTATTATGGTTTCCATTCTTAATACCATGTTACTAGGAAAATCCATCACTATGTAAACAACACCATGTGTAATTAGTTTAACTGCAATCCACAGGTTTCTTACAGGATATCTATGTCACAGTCACCGACTAACTGCAGACTGAGATGTGTAAGTAGAGAAGTGTGAAGAGACCTCAGCTTTGCCTCTCCTGCCCAAAAGTACTTGTAGTAGGAGTCATGCTGTGCTGTGCCTGGCCGTATAGAGGAGAAGTATGTAATGCTTCAGGCACAGGATAAGAAATGACCAGGCAGCTTTCTTGCTGTCAATTATTAGTGCATACTGTACTATATGAGCAGCTGTGGCTGACCTTGTTATCCCACCGTGGGAAAAGTAACTGGAGTGTACCTTTCTCTACAGCTTGGTGTTAGTTTTAATATGCAACCAATTTTTTTCCTTTCCACCAAGATTTACCTCAAGATATATGTAGCCAGTGCCAAGGAAAGCAATGGGAACTGTACTTTTATAGTTGGAGGCAAGACAGAAGTCCTGTCTTTTACTAGTAGTTGAAGAAGTTTCAAGGTTTTTGAGATTGTTTCTGCATATATGTACAGCTTAGGGCCCCGAAGTTATTTGCAGTAAGGTTTGGTTTGTATGAGTAAGACAAGAAGTCAGAGAATTGCTTTTCTTTCCAGAAAATACAGTCAAACAAATCTCCCTAGTTTGCACCATCAAAGAACCTGGCCTAATAGTAATGATATCTGTGTGCATAAGGTAGCTGGTTTTCCTTGAATATTTACAGTGAGACAAGATGTTCTCATCCATTTTTAGATATTGGAGAAAAATAAATCCCTCAAGGGGAAAAGAAAACATTTTGAACTGAAGTTGTGTAATTATACATAATCGCTTTGACTCCGAGTTAGGTGCACTGATTCACACTGGCTGAAGACCTCTCCAGTAATTTTTATGTTAACTTGTCTAACACAGACCCTGAAGACTTTTTTGTAGCATTTTCCGGTATTTCAAGGTGTTTGCATGAATTTTAATGCTTAATAAAATCAGATATTAATAATAATAGCTAAAGTCAGCTACACTATGGGAGGTAGCTTTGATAGTTTTAATCCACAATTCTACTAATGTACAACAGTCACCCCAAGTTACCTCTTCTTAGTCAATGTTTTGCATATTCTTGACAATATAAAGACATTTGTATTGACAATGCATATCTGAGGCTTTCTGTCATCTTTATACTGTACAACTTCCACTCACTGCTCACTTATTTCTCATAATTTTCTTTCACACTACGTGTGCGAGGGAAGTATGAACTCTTCACACTGGTAAAACACATATATCTTTAGTAACCAGTATAAAGTATGATGTAAAAAAAAAAAATCTATATACCAGTGCAACAAGTCATATTGGCTGTACGTGGCAAAGTTTTGGTACAGGGAGGGTCTCTGTGAGAAAAGGTCAGGGGTTGCCTTCTCGACCTGTGAGCTTTTTCATTTTATTTTCTCCCCCGTACTGTTGAAAAGGGAGAGTGAGGCTGGGTGGGTGTATGGCAGCTGGTAAAAGTTAACCACACAAGTTAAGCCATGTAGCAGATGAAAAGCTGTTTAATTTTGCTGGGAATACTCATTATATGATGCTTCAGTACTCATTCAGAAAGGGAGAACCTCCTCTTCACTCTCAGAAATGAAAGCATGACTCCAGCAAAGAAAATAATGCTAAAGTCACAATGCTGGTAGATAGGATGGGAAGGCACTCACTCAAGAATTAATAGGTCTTTATTTGAATTTGGATTAGGCAAAGGCTAGCTTTGAGTTTGGATTTCCTTCTTATCAGGTGATGTCCAATACAGAATCAAATGCCCCCATTTCTTCTTCAGTTTTATATCTTAATCTGTAAATATTGACTCCAAGGCCAGCTCATCAAAGCTAATTTCATTTTCAGATGATTTCATGATAATCAACAAACAAAATCAGCTGTTGTGCCCACCTCTCCCTAAATATAATTCATTTTCCAAGTCTTTCCAGTCTTTGTTTCCTAAACTGAAATATTTCTATTCCCAGTATCTGAAATGTTGTTCAAAATGTGCTCTTATTTCTTGACTCCTGGTATTTCAAGCCAGAGACCAGATCTCAAAAGACATCACCATAGCATATGTATTTGCAACAATATAAGAAAGTTTAATTTACCTGTTAAGAACTGTAATTCATTCACATCAAGGTAATGTCACTGACTTCAGTGCAAACATTTTAATACATACCACAGATCATTTCTCTTAGATCTGATCCTGAAGTTGTCCGCAGCTGCAAGAGTAACACACTGGTAAAGACTGGTGAATTACAAGGTGTTCACTACTTTTCAGTTGTTGTTGGAGAGAGAAGAAAACTACCCAATTCAGGAATTGGTTTTGCTTAAATATCTAGTTCTTCAGGATAATATATAGGCATACACACACAGTTTCATTACTCTTTGCCTTCTTGGAAGCCTGTGAGCAAAGTGTATACTTTGAAAAAGTTTCAATCATCAATATGGGTACCTTTTGTACTTGAATGAAGTATGTTACAGCTGTACCTAACTTCAACAGTCATACCTTTTGGGCTGAGATTGTCCCCTCTTCCATAGACTATGTAAGGTTAAAAGTTTTCTTTTCCCTAAAAGCAATTGCTTGAGAAATGCAAATAAATAGCAGAAAATTAATGAAGTAAGGATGACAGTGCACAGCTTTTTGCAGATTTCTTTGTGATCAATTGCATTTTCAAAATAATATTTCTCAGTACATCTGCCTGGAAAGAGTGTATAAATGCTACACTGTCCAAATGCCCGGTGAAGCTGATTTAATGACTATGGCACTCAAACATCAAAACTGAAGGTGATCTCAAAATATAGAATGTTCATCTAATAAAAATAATTATTTTCTTCCTCGTCTGTTGTTCACAGGAGGCAGCACTGAAAAATAAAATACTGTTTGATTGTCTCTAGCTTTAGTTAGGCTGTAAATTAGGCCTGAAGATATTTATTACTTGCTGGATTAACTTGACTGTATGTAAGAAAAGAGCTGGTTTGTCTTTGGCAAAAGGAAATAAAGTTAAACTTTAAAAAGATTATGGAGCTGCAAGGTGCAGTGTATTGGGTATTTTGTCTAAGACTGTGAAGAAATTCATTACTATTTCTCATAAAGCATTGCAGAAGAATTAACTTGTAGTTTGTAATTACAAATATAGATGAAAATAAGAAATAAAAATAGCACTGACATTTCAAGCATGAGTTCTACTTCAGAGAGAAGCTGCAAAGAAAAAAAAAGGCAAATAAAAGTCAGGATTTGTATATATTTATTTTTTCAGCTGGTATGTTTTTACAATAAAAATATGACAGCTATAATTACACTTAGCTCTTATAGGATGAAATCTAGACTTTGAGCTACGGTAAAGGTGGTATGAGCCTTTGGAACAAACAGAAGTTTGTTAATGATGAGTCAAAACTGGAAGACATCCCAAAGGAACTAAGAACCCATGTAAACTTTCAATTTCAGGTGTAAACTGCAATATTTCAATCTTGGTATTGCTAAAGAGAGAGAAAAACCCAAAGCAACAATTACCAGTATGTCTATAATTAAAACCAGCAAGTACTTAAATTAATTTTATTTTGAGAGAGGATAACCAAAGAATAAAAATAAATCAATAACACATAAATAAAAAAAATATCTCTGTGGCTTAGTGAAGACATTGAACATATTTATCTTAATCTCATATAGGGCGAGTGAACTTGAATAAAACAACATGCTAAAACACTTACTGATTTCATCTGTCATTGGATTAAATTTGAATATTCTCCTTCAGTAGATTCTCGTTAATGTACAAATAAGGTGAATTTAATTTTGTTTCTTTTTTTGTTGTTTTTCTTTTATTTGCCTCCATTATCCACATTCAAAAAATACAATCTTTTGACTTACCTAGAAGTCCCTGTTTTGAAGCCAGATTACTGATGAATTCAAACACTTTTTT
Source organism: Haliaeetus leucocephalus (assembly GCF_000737465.1). NCBI lineage: Eukaryota > Metazoa > Chordata > Aves > Accipitriformes > Accipitridae > Haliaeetus > Haliaeetus leucocephalus. The sequence goes on along the minus strand of NW_010973177.1, from coordinate 1,147,773 downwards.
CCTATTTGTTTATTTCTCCAGCTGCCATTCACAGTGTCATGCAAGACTGAGATGGAAACCACCTTTTAGATCATCCAGTCCATCTGGAATCCCTTCAGGCTTCCTACAAGACGATTGTCTTCATACCTCTTTTTGGTGTATTGGAGCCTACCACTGAATGACTTTTCTCATCAAGACTTCTAGGAAAGCAAAGAAATTAGGTGATAATTTTGAATGGAATAAATATACTACTAATGAAAGGTGATGAAAATACTTCACATTGAAGTCTTCAACCAAGGCATCAGAAAACAACAGAACTACGACATAAAATACAGATAAAATTATGAACAACCCAAAAAAATGATTCCTAGCCTTTCTTCACCAATAATAACGAAATGCATG
>NW_010973177.1:1146867-1147298 GCF_000737465.1 Haliaeetus leucocephalus | reverse complement strand
TTCCAGCTTATCCTCAGATCTCAGAGAGGCTGGGGGTGGCTAGGTTTAATTTCTGAGTGATGTTCAATTCAATGCTGTAAGTCCAGTCACGTTCAATATGTTGAACTATCACAATTATGGATGCACTTAATAGTGTACTGCACTCTCGCCTTAGCCACATTCAACACGCTAGGATTACCAGATTTAGGGAGTTTGGTTGCGTTAACGAACTATCATGACTAGATTAAAAAGCAGCGCAGTTTATTAAAGCAACAGTACAGGTTCTTTTGGATTGCCGGTGATACGTACACTGTCTGCAAAGCACGTGCAAATAATAAGGCAGTCGACTACAAGCACACTAAATTATGGAAAAACTCTATAGAGATTTCTAAGTTTCCTGGGGAAGCACTCGGTATAGCTGAGGGTTCAAATCTTACCCACTAGGCGTTCCT